>NC_074722.1:15258480-15505980 GCF_947242115.1 Biomphalaria glabrata | reverse complement strand
ATTCGTCCCTTTTAAAAAAGGCAGGTCAAATTAAGTAAAATAAGGTAATGTGGAGGCAAGGACCGATACTGAAGTGTAATTGATATTCGTGGCAAAAGCAACGTAAGTATATCTTAATTAGGCGTATTTATTCAAATAATATCTTCATGTTAAGCGAGACCTCTTGTAGTCTGCCTGATTATCATAAGATGTCAATAGAACGATTGTTAAACGCTCTTTCTATATTAACCTTTTTTATATTCGCAAAATGTATACTTTTTAAGAATCCTTTGAATAATTCTAATATATAGGCTCTAGCTACATTGCAAATAGAACCGGAATGTTTCTTGAAAAGAGAAGATACCCATTTAGATTAAGGCTTTGAGGGTCGCCGCCAAAATAAAATTGTCTTAAAAAAAAAGTTTATTTATAAGTGATTGATTTTGCTCTATACGTATGTTTGTAACTTCGATTTGTTACAGAACTATAATTAAAAGCTCTGAACAAAAAAAAAATAGGAATAGAGAAGAAAAATTAAGCTGACCAATACCATTCTACTCTAAATTTTGTGTATTTTTAGGATTCAAGTATAAATTGTGAGTTATAGTCCCATAGTTTTCATACAATACAAAAAATCTCAGACTGAGTAAAGGTTGGGAATAGGTGACTAGGACAAAATATTTGGGTTCCTAACTCATCTCAATTGTTACTCGGCCAACATACTAGAAAGGTGGTGGTGGTGGTGGTGGTGGGGGGGGGGGAGACACAATATAAGAATTTGTTAAAATATATCATTAGTATAGATTATTAACATAAGTATTGAATTCTGATACACATTGTGTTCTAAAGTAAAGTCAAAAGTTCCACTTTCAGACCGTGTGGTCTATAGTGCAGAGGTTGTAACAGTCATCTGTTTCTATGGCCTACGGTTTACGAGGGTGTCATGTGGCCAGCACCACCACCAACCACATTTACTTTTCCCCAACCAGTGTCAGGTACCCATTAGAGCTGGGTGAACTCAGCAGCGCTCAAATATCACGAAATTAAAAATCCAAGTCTTCACCAGGATTCGAACCCGGGACCCCCAGTTCGGAAGCCAACGCTCAGCCACAGCGCAACCCCATTGCGAGACATCTCTAGTAAAATTCAAAGTGTCGGACTAGTTGGATCCGCCAGTGGATGGGGGATAATGAACCGCAGCCCTTCTCCAAGGTGATAAAAACATTTGAACAAAACAAAACGCTAGTGGAGCTTTATAACAACACGTAATGATTTTCTGGTTGTATTTGCCGTGGGATTGTCAAAAGAGCTGAGCCGAAGGCTCTTCGAGCTCTAGGCAAGTAAGCCTGCTTGAACAAACCGTTCTGTCTGGAAGAGGTCCAAGTCAATGCCTATGTAAAACATTGCTATTTCCGATATATATCTGGCACTCTTTGCGTATGGACTAGAATGCATGGCCGGAGGCCGAGTACACCGGGAACCTCCTTCATTTTCCTATGTTGTACCAAGCTAGCCGTGCAGGACTCGCCATTAGTGTAACGGTCCCTTGAGGAACGGCGCATGGATTATCGACAGGGTCGTGGAAGCTCTCTTTCAACTCCGCACCGTGAAATGGGAAAGCTCTCATATTCCCTTGGACACTCCCACAGGAGTTTTGTTTTGCTATTCATTTAGCCTAATCACTTCTTCTAGCAATCGTTTCCACCTGAGTTCGTACTCGGGTGTTGTATTTGCCTGATCTAAAGCAAGTTCTATACAAAAGAGTGTTCATACTTACGTTCTAATCAAACTAAATTACGATAAGTTCATAGCCTCTTTTCCAATTTATGTTGCAAGTAAATATATATATATTCACCACATTCACCTTTACTAATTCCTTATTCTGTATGACCATTGGGGCATCACCCAAGATCTTTTATTTATTCCTTTCTGTGACTCTGTCTTTTCTCTTAGATAGAAACCTCTTTCAATGGCAGACCGCCCATTCCATTCTTTTTCTGGTACTGTTCTCTGACGGAGGAAGGTCTTTGCGAGCCCTAAGGACCTTGTGAAATAGCCATAAAGTTTTACTTTGCATTTTTGACAGTAGTTAGCAGGTCAGATCGTTGAACTAATCTTGTCTTTAGTCTTGTTTGTGATGCGGACTTTGTATGTGACACCTAGGATCTTCTGAAGCACACCATTCCATCGCTAGGATCTTCCTGAAGCATACTAATTCAATCGCTATGATCTTTCTGAAGCACACTAATTCCATCGCTAGGATCTTTCTGAAGCATACTAATTCCATCGCTATGATCTTTCTGAAGCATACTAATTCCATCGCTAGGATTTTTCTGAAGCACACTAATTCCATCGCTATGATCTTTCTGAAGCACACCAATTCCATCGCTAGGATCTTCTGAAGCACACTAATTCCATCGCTAGGATCTTTTTGAAGCATACTAATTCCATCGCTAGGATCTTTTTGAAGCATACTAATTCCATCGCTAGGATCTTTTTGAAGCATACTAATTCCATAGCTAGGATCTTTCTGAAGCATACTAATTCCATCGCTAGGATCTTTCTGAAGCATACTAATTCCATAGCTAGGATACTCCTCTCTAGTTCAGCAGTCAGTGTTCATGATTTGCCAGCAAATAAGAATGTGGCGTGACCAGGAAGCGCATCAGTCTGATTTTTATGTCGAGGGCTATGCCTTTGTATTTTCTTATTGTTTTGAGTCTAGCAAGTGCTGCAGTGGACTGTGTACAAACGCAAAACTTCCTCCATCTGAAGAACTTTAATATCGGTCTCTGTTCAATTTTGTTTCAATGCCTGACAATATTTCAAGCATAGGCGTAGCTAGGAATTTGACATCCTTTGAGGGGCCGGGTGCTCGACCTATTTGGGGGCCCCTGCATTTCAAGTCTATTTCCAACCTTGCCGGCGTTATACACATTGTAATAAAACTTTTTTAATACATGAAAATCTTAGGTTATTTATTTTTAGGTCAAGAGAAAATAAAATCAAGAAATGGTTCTATTTATTCAACAAAATATAGACCAAAACTCACTCTTGAGAATTCCCGTCTGTTATTACCATGCCAATCTTAGGGACCCGTGGCCTGACCCATTGATGACCTAGCTGGCTACTTCGCATATAGCTGATACCATCCCAGGTCCTAGTATAGCCGCCACTTGCGTGGGTTATATTTCCTATAGCGCCAATGACGGCATCTTTAGTGATGTAAGCACTCAAGTTGAACGATTTCTAAAATGTAAAAGATGACCATAACAATACAAATATCATAAGAATCAATAGAGCACGCTAATCTAATCAAACATTCTCCATAAATCACAATTACTCTGAAGAGAAGAAAAAAAAAAGAAAATTATTAGGAGAACAAAAGATTATGTTATTGGTTCAAACAAAGGAAATTTAATTTGAGAACTATTGAAGACCCTAGCATTACTAATATAAACAATAGTGGAGATTATCATACATGGCGGGAACGCAATAAATAGTCAAAGCTTTTTTTTTTTGAATATCCGGTGTCCAGAATGAAAGAAGTGTTGATAAGGTGTTATTTTAATGTTCAATTAGCATTGGGGCAGCACGCACTGGCTACGCCCGTTGATTTGTTTCTGGAAGCACGCACCGGCTAGGCCCGTTGATTTGTTTCTGGCAGCACACACCGGCTACGCCCGTTGATTTGTTTCTGGCAGCACGCACTGGCTAGGCCCGTTGATTTGTTTCTGGCAGCACACACCGGCTACGCCCGTTGATTTGTTTCTGGAAGCACGCACCGGCTAGGCCCGTTGATTTGTTTCTGGCAGCACACACCGGCTACGCCCGTTGATTTGTTTCTGGCAGCACGCACTGGCTAGGCCCGTTGATTTGTTTCTGGCAGCACACACCGGCTACGCCCGTTGATTTGTTTCTGGCAGCACACACCGGCTACGCCCGTTGATTTGTTTCTGGCAGCACACACCGGCTACGCCCGTTGATTTGTTCCTGGCAGCACGCACCGGCTAGGCCCGTTGATTTGTTCCTGGCAGCACGCACCGGCTAGGCCCGTTGATTTGTTCCTGGCAGCACGCATCGGCTAGGCCCGTTGATTTGTTTCTGGCAGCACTTTTACTTATCTCCCCTCCCCTGCCACCAACAAAAATTCCTTCGTACACATTCCCGTTCCCCTTTCGATATTTCTCTCGGTCTTTTGTTCTCTAAATAAAAGGGATAATCAATTTGATTTAATTAATTGTAAGCGTTTATTCGATACATTTTGAATGTAGCAAAATAACAATAGATCTAGAATTTAGATATTTAATGCTATTAGGATTTAATTATTTTGACAGTGGTACAAAGTACCATTTCTGCTCTCTCTCTCTAAAAAACAAAAAAAAACAACAACTCTAGATCTCTTGAAATAAACCGAATTCAAACTCTGATGCCATTTGTTTTTAGAAAGTTTAAAACCAAACAAAAGTTAAATGAATTTCCTCAATCATAAACAAAGTTATCCATCTAGCCAACCCAACCCAACCCAACCACAATACCAGCCAACCATCACCATCCATCCATCCATCCAACCAGCCACATCTAACCAACCAACTGTCCAACAAATCAATTATCCATCCAGCCAAACAATATACCAGCCAACCATCACCATAACCACAGCCAACAAACAAATCAACCATTTAACAAACCACAATCAACATTTTAACCACGATATTAACCAGCTTACCATCAATAACCAGTTAACCATTGCCAACCACCCATCTATCCAGCCAATCAGCCAAACAACCACAACAACCAAAACATCACTGTTAAGACGCGATTTCTTTAAAGTGTTGGTAGTTTACTCGTATCAGTTCACAAATATATTTATTTATTATAGAATTTTACAATACATAAACTTATGCGCACACGGTCAGAGTGCTAACAAAAAATGGCTGTTTCTCTCAGAAATAACATTACAAAAAATCAGACCTTAAATAGTTGTTCTCTCCATCTTTTTACACGTACCTGTACCAACACTCCACGTAGACACTTTGATTGTCTCGCGTCTCACACTCGCGTCTCACACCAGTATCAACAAACATCTTTCTCTCACCTAAGCATTGACACATACGCTCTCTCGACTCTCTGGTCTCCACAATCACCAACCATCAACCCAACCAACCACAACCTACTAAACAACTACAACCAACATATCAACCAACCACTCAACTATCCAACCAACCACAACCAACCAATCAGCCAACCACCGATCTATACAGCTAACCAATAAGAACCAACCCATCCCTCCAACCACAACCAACCAGCTAACCATTACCATCCACTCAACCAACCACAACCAACATAACAATCAATCTACCAACCATCACCAACCAACTAACCATTACCAACCATATCCAGCCAATCAACAACAACCAACCAATCACAACCACCCAACCATAACCAACCATCCATCCAACCAACCACAGCCAACCTACCAAACAACCACAACCAAACATATCAAACAACCAGCCAACTAGCCATCCAAACAGCCAATCAACAACAACCAACCAACCATCCATCCAACCAACCAATCAATCACAACCAACCAACCATCCAACTAACCACATCCCATGAAATAAGTTAAACAACCTCTTCCATCCAACCATTCACAACCATCCAACCATCCATCCATTATCAAGGGTTTAGCAATAGTTTCTATTGTTATCGATATAATTTATGTTTAGCACACATGCAGTTGCTTTTAGTAAACAAAATGTGCCAAAATATATTTTAAATGCTACAAGTTGGCAACACCACTGTAAATTACCAAAAAACAAGATTACAAAGAGAGTTTGTGTTACACAAACTCAGAGGCGGCACCCGTCGAAGTCGGATCCCTGTCGGATCTGCATATTCGCAAATAATATTCAAGAGGTGATTTAATTTTGATGGTCAAAAGTAATAATGTTTCAAAGATTCATTTGCCGTAAATTTAAATTTAAATTAAATAAAAAATAGTAGATTAGTTTTAGTATATTAAAACATTACAATATTGATCAAAACGTTTGGAAATGAAAATCTACACTTTTTTTTTACACTTTAAGTTTAGAAATTGAAATTCTACATCTTAATCTAGTCTATTTTAGTCTAAACTAGATCTAGAAATTCTAGATCTAGACTCTAAAATAATTTTAATTAGAATATAAATCCAGATCTAGATATACTGTAATAAAAATCTAGATCTAGTTTAAAAAAATCTAGATTAGATCTAAATCAAGATATCATTCCTTTTTTAAACGCGAGTCACATAACGAGGCTTAATAAACATTACTATACCGAGTTCTTTTTTCATTTCATTTGAAGAATTAATTCCATATAACGTCAGAGGGAAAAAAAACACTACGTCACACGGCCTAGCTAGACTAAAAATCGCCTTCATCAATAAGAGCCATTTATCGAGTGTTCATAGACTTTGGTGCACCGAGTGCGTTCTTTAAGCATTTCATTTAAAGAATTCATTCCATATGACGTCAAAGGAAAAAAAAACACTACGTCACACGACCTAGCTAGAATAAAAATCGCCTTCATCATTACGAGCCATTTATCGAGTGTTCATAGACATTGGTGCACCGAGTGCGTTCTTTTAGCATTTCTTTTAAAGAATTAATTCCATATGACGTCAAAGGAAAAAAAAACACTACGTCACACGGCCTAGCTAGACTAAAAATCCCCTTCATCAATACGAGCCATTTATCGAGTGTTCATAGCCATTGGTGCACCGAGTGCGTTCTTTTAGCATTTCATTTAAAGAATTCATTCCATATGACGTCAAAGGAAAAAAAAACACTACGTCACACGGCTTAGTTAGACTAAAATATTTTTTCATTAATACGAGCAATTTTTCCAGGGTTAATAGACATGGGTGCACCGAGTGCGTTCTTTTAACATTAGCCTACATTTAAAGAGTCCATTCATATGACGTCAAAGAAAAAAAATTCCATTACCTCACAATAGGCTAGTACCGGTACCATAAAAAAAAAATGTCTTTATTTACACGAGATATTTAACAAGGGTTCATAGACATTGGTGCACTGAGTTCTAATAGAATTTATTTAAAAAGGATCAAAGCCGCATTGTTTTTGCGTTTTGTCTGTCAGTCGGTCTGTCCGTCCTCTTGATATAAAAAAAGAACAACTAAAAGTTATTAAAAATTTTACGTTTCAAAACATCGCAATAATTTTTAGGTATGAACACAATTGAAAAGTTTATATAATAGATTGTTCCGGATGTTTGTATAAATAGTAAAAGAAAAAGAGAATTTCAGATAAATGTAATACCGTTAATTAAATTTTTTGGATGGTCTCGTATAAAAATTAGATGTACTACAGCCATGTGGAGAGATTTTCATACCTTACTTTGGTGCTTGGATTCTGTTTTCCTTAAAAATCGGATAATAACAACGATAATTAGATTTTTACATGTTTTAGGTAGAAAGTTAAATGTACTGTAAGAGAGTAGTGAGTTAAAATATTTTTCATAAAAATCCGTAAAAACATTATTTCGTAAATGAGAAGATTATTTGTTTATTAATTAGAAGAGGGAGTTCAAACAATTATTTGGCGTTAGTAGATTTTTAAATAAATTCGGAAATTTCTGGCGACGATTTGTAAGAAACAAAATCCGGAACTTTCTTTATCGATTACAAAACTTCTATGTTATGTTTTAGCAAGAAAATTAAATGTTTAAAAAGTAATTTTCAGTAATCAATTCTAGTAAATTACTTTTTTTTAAAGCCCTGAACAACCTATTGTCGATATCTTTTAATATTTGTTTAAAGATGAAAATACGGAACAATTTGATATTGATAACCAAATTATAGTGACGCATTGTCAAATAATACAAGTGTAATATTAGTAAATTATGCAATTTCAATCATTAGGCATAATTCATGTTTTATAAAACAATATCCGGAACATTTTTACACTTAATGAAATATAAGTCAGTATAGAGATTTTGATTTAGCATTAATATGATATTTACATAAAAAACGGAACAAAATATTATTGATAATGTGTTTTTGCAACGTTTAAGCATGGAAATTGAATGTAATATAAATTAGAAGAGCAAACAAACATTTGTTGGGGTGGATTAGTTTTGCACAAAAAAATCCGGAACAATCAATTTTTAGATACTTAAAACTATTGAGATGTTACGGGAGGAACATTAAAGTGTAAATCAGATTTTCAATAGCTTTTAGAGTTCTAGTTTTTTTTAATGTAATCGTGACGGACAGACCGACCAACAGACAAAACGCACAAAAATAATCTTCTTTTATTCGGATGGGGGCACTAAACAAAAAATAAATAAAATCTGATTTTTTAAAAAAAGTTTAAGGAATTGGTTTAGTACCTGATCATGTAGCGACGTTACGCTACTGCACGAAAATCGCTGCATAAAAAGTCCATTAAAAAAAAATGTGTGTGATATTTACATACAAAATGCATTATTAGCCTGTATAAACAAACAGAAATGTTTTCTTTTAATTTTAGCAGCTAGTTGATTAGAAAAAACATCTTTAACTATTATTTATATTTGTTGTAAACATTTCCTGTACATTTTTAAAATATATTTGACTTAGTGATACTGAAAATACACTGAAATTGTCCTTCTTTGTTAGCATATTGTAACATTGCCTCCCTTACATTTACGTAATTGTTTTAGAATTGGTGTATTTTTATGAAAAAATTGCTTGCATAATTAATTTTATAAATTAAACGGTTTGCTTTTAGAAAACCAAAAGTAGCCGTTGCACCTAAACTTTTGAAGCCGCATTCAATGATGAAATAATATTTTTCATATCTCTTCTAGTTTTCGAGATCTGAGTGTCACAGACGGACAGACGGACAGACGGACATTTTGCACAAACCTAATAGCGGCTTTTTCCCCTTACGGGGGCCGCTAAAAACAAAACAACAAAACAAACAAAATGGCAGCGCACAGATAATATTGAAGTCGCTATGGCACTTTTTTGATGTATAGTCTAAATATAAAGGTTAATTCTTACAACCAATTAAAAAAAACACTATTTAACATCTATTAAATTAAATACATTTTATTCTTATCAGCATTTTGTAAGCACGGGACGCTGATCTACAAGATTTCCGCTCTTACCTCCAAATGTAGGTTATTGGAATAAACTACGATAGCCACCCTCACTTTGTCAATGCCGATGTCAAATCGCTTCAGAAAGTCTTGAAGAAACTTGATGCCTTTTGTAAAGTCCTCCGGCAAGATGGAAGCTGAAGAGTCTAGAACAATGCCGAGCTCAAAGGCTTGATGGTCACAGACTGAACAAAAGAGTTCCAATTGATTTTAAACATATGGGGCAAACAAAATGGTCGCGGCAAGGTTTGATGCGCGTATTGTGAGGACTTCACGGGATACTGTTAGACACTTGGTTGGTATAGAGACGCACCATATTTGACGGACTTTGAACGCGACACTTTGTGACGTCACGGATTTGTGGGTTTTAATTTTGTTAATGCTATCATTAGTCAGTCAGTTGATGTCAGAAATTCAGGATAACAACATGTTATAACCGACCTGCGGCCTTTATGCATTAAACTTTATTCAAGTCTCTAACGGTCTGGACTTGGTCCGTACATCTTGTTAGTTTGTAGGTCTTGTTCATAAGTAGTTTGAACGCATCTAAACGCAACCCTCATGTTCCGCAACACCTGAATAGGTGTTCCACGAAATACTGAAGTAATTAACTAGTAGGCCACAATGTGTATTATCTCTCTAAAAATATAAGCAAAGTGTTCCGCTAACTACTCAGAATGCGCGAAGTGTTCCGCTAACTACTCAGAATGTGCGAAGTGTTCCGCTAACTACTCAGAATGTGCACTACTACTCAGAATGTGCGAAGTGTTCCGCTAACTACTCAGAATGAGCGAAGTGTTCCGCTAACTACTCAGAATGAGCGAAGTGTTCCGCTAACTACTCAGAATGCGCGAAGTGTTCCGCTAACTACTCAGAATGTGCACTACTACTCAGAATGTGCGAAGTGTTCCGCTAACTACTCAGAATGAGCGAAGTGTTCCGCTAACTACTCAGAATGAGCGAAGTGTTCCGCTAACTACTCAGAATGCGCGAAGTGTTCCGCTAACTACTCAGAATGTGCGAAGTGTTCCGCTAACTACTCAGAATGTGCGAAGTGTTCCGCTAACTACTCAGAATGTGCGAAGTGTTCCGCTAACCACTCAGAATGAGCGAAGTGTTCCGCTAAATACTCAGAATGAGCGAAGTGTTCCGCTAACTACTCAGAATGAGCGAAGTGTTCCGCTAACTACTCAGAATGAGCGAAGTGTTCCGCTAACTACTCAGAATGCGCGAAGTGTTCCGCTAACTACTCAGAATGAGCGAAGTGTCCGTTAAGGGAAACGTCTGGGAACCACTGAACTGGACTGTAGTTTTTCACGACCACACATCTATCTATGTGTAGACTAAGCATAGACTTTGCTTCTTAGAACTACTTTACAAAACCTTGTTTCAGCTTTTGTCTTTGAAGTTGTTGACGACATGTCCCAAAGCAGGACGTGTTGGCGCAGTCGATTTGTAAAGTGTAAGTTTGGTGTGTAATTAGTGTTCAATGAAGTAATGACGTAATAAAGGAGGATGGAAATATTGTCCAAAGCAAAACGAAACAATTAGACACAAAATTTGATTCCAATTTAAATGGAGACGAAAGAGATTTGTTTAATTTGTAATACCATTAACTAAACAAAAAATGAAAACTGATGAATGCTATTAAGTGCATTTCGCACAACTCACGTTTAGTTTATGAGGGTTGTCAGGAGTGGATTAGACACTAAACATTTTCTTTCTCAATACTTAACATTTTTCTTTCTCAACACTAAACATTTTCTTTCTCAATACTAAACATTTTCTTTCTCAATACTAAACGTTTTTCTTTCTCTATACTAAACATTTTTCTTTCTCAATACTAAACATTTTTCTTTCTCAATACTAAACATTTTTCTTTCTCAATACTAAAAATTTTTCTTTCTCAATACTAAACATTTTTCTTTCTCAATACTAAACATTTTTCTTTCTCAATACTAAACATTTTCTTTCTCAATACTAAACATTTTTCTTTCTCAATACTAAACATTTTTCTTTCTCAATACTAAACATTTTCTTTCTCAATACTAAACATTTTCTTTCTCAATACTAAACATTTTCTTTCTCAATACTAAACATTTTCTTTCTCAATACTAAACATTTTTCTTTCTCAATACTAAACATTTTTCTTTCTCAATACTAAACATTTTTCTTTCTCAATACTAAACATTTTCTTTCTCAATACTAAACATTTTCTTTCTCAATACTAAACATTTTCTTTCTCAATACTAAACATTTTCTTTCTCAATACTAAACATTTTCTTTCTCAATACTAAATGTTTTCTTTCTCTACTCGTATACCTTGTACTTGTACTTTGAGCGCCTTGTATTTTCTTTTAGTTCCCTACGTCATAGTCTGGCGATGTGGACATTCTTTGTTCACGAGACAGTTCACCCTCTGAAGTTGGTTGAAACGGACGTGTGTCTGGTCCGTACAAGATTCTTAGTTAGGTGAAACTAATGGGCATCTTTAGTACTAGTTCTTGGACCAAATATTCCTGTAGGATTTTTGGACCCCTGTATAGGGCGAGTTTCTTTGTTAATTATATCTCTATTTTCTGAGAGGTTGTGGTTACTCATTTTAGTCTTAGATTACACGTTGAGATCTTTTTGTTTATTTCTTTTAGGGTGTCAGTGTTGGCGTTGTATTACTAATTGCCTGTGTCAGAACTGTCTTACTGTGAGCCAAAGTTGTGGATGACTGCAGATACTGAATAGTCTTAGAGCTGTAGTATGATTGGATGATAAAACCGCAAGCTGTGAATTGGTTGTTCCAATCTTTGTTTACTTATCAAGATTTGATGACATCACCAGCATTTTTCTTATTAGCCAAATCATCAACGATTTTCTAGTCCTTTAGCCAAATGTAAAGGAATTCTTTCTTACTTAGAAACATTATTAACGGTCAAACCAGAGTTTTCTCAGTGAGGTAAACAAGCCAGTAATTCGTTTCCCAACGATATACATCAACTGTCGAATTTCTAAAAAAGTTGGGGGGGGGGGGCGATCGCCCCAGCTGCCAAGTATGGCTGTCTGACTTTTGCAGATTACTCTGGAGATGGTCTGGGTTTCTTGTACTGGTGTATTCGATGCACTTAACTAACAAGTAACAAGACCTACACATGTAACAAGTAACAAGACCTACACATGTAACAAGTAAAAAGACCTACACATGTAACAAGTAACAAGACCTACACATGTAACAAGTAACAAGACCTACACATGTAACAAGTAAGAAGACCTACACATGTAACAAGTAACAAGACCTACACATGTAACAAGTAACAAGACCTACACATGTAACAAGAAGACCTACACATGTAACAAGTAACAAGACCTACACATGTAACAAGTAACAAGACCTACACATGTAACAAGAAGACCTACACATGTAACAAGTAACAAGACCTACACATGTAACAAGTAACAAGACCTACACATGTAACAAGTAACAAGACCTACACTTGTAACAAGTAACAAGACCTACACATGTAACAAGTAACAAGACCTACACATGTAACAAGTAACAAGACCTACACATGTAACAAGTAAGAAGACCTACACATGTAACAAGTAACAAGACCTACACATGTAACAAGTAACAAGACCTACACATGTAACAAGTAACAAGACCTACACATGTAACAAGTAACAAGACCTACACATGTAACAAGTAGAAGGACTAAGTTCAAACCATAATACAAACTTTGATGACGTTTAATATTGAAAAGGCCACAGTCGAGTGTCTGTCTGTAATATCTCGTTATCTCTATGAAGTCCTAACACCGACTGACTTCATTTACATAATTAATCTCTAACCAAACTAAGTCGTGACGTCACTAAATGTCGCGTTCAAAGTCTGTCAACTATGGTGCGTTTCTGTACAAATTAATAATACTAACTTAGCGTCTCACACTCTGATCAGGGCCGGTCCTACAGATTGCGGGGCCCTAGGCGAAACGGATTGCGCGGGGCCTATTCTGGGTTGTGATAAGGATAATAAGTGAAAATTAATTTTTCGTATTAGAAAATAAATTCGTCTTTGCATTTTATTCATATAATACTTTACTAAGTACAAAATCACTGACAAATTAGCTTTACGAGCCATCTACAGAAGATATTAGTTTTTCAACAAAAGGCCGATAAACATTTAGATCTGCCTTTTAGATTTACTATCCACTAGCAAAATATCGCTTTTGTCTGTTTTTTAAAAGTCGAGATAGATTTAGATCTATATTTCTAAGCCAGGGACTATAAAAGTAAACTAAGTATTTCAACTTCTTGTTTTTGGTTAAAATTTGCCTTATTTTTATTAAATGAAAGCTGACAATGTCGTTTTTTTTAAATCACGAGTAGGATTGGCGTTGTTCATATTTAATGGCAGTCCAAAATGACAATTGTGTCTGTTTTTAAGGAGATTTGCATCAGTTTTCAGAAGATTTTAATAATTTCAGGAGATTTTCATGATTTTTTCGTATATTTTTTTTTTTTTTTTTAAGGATTCGATTAAGAGATTGAGCCTTTTCAAAACAATCAGATCAATTATAAGACATCACTTAGCCCATGGGAGGCGCGGTGGCTGAGCGGTAAAGCGCTTGGCTTCCGAACCGGGGGTCCCGGGTTCGAATCCTGGTGAAGACTGGAATTTTTAAATTTTGAATCTTTGGGCGCCTCTGAGTCCACTCAGCTTTAATGGGTACCTGACATTAGTTGGGGAAAAGTAAATGCGGTTGGCTACATGACACCCTCGTTAACCGTCCACAAAAACAGATGAACTTTACATCATCTGCCCTGTAGACCACAAGGTCTATAAGGGGAACTAGTTAGGCCAGGTTCACATCTAACTTTACATTCACTTTCACCTATCCTTTCACCTATCCGTTGGTGCACTACACAAGATCTGTTAACCTTCTTTCTCCATTCTTATCTCTCATTTGTCTTTGATATAATTTCATTCGGATGTTCTTTCTGAAAATGTTGAAGCCTGCCTGGGTGGACCACTTCTGGGGCCGATTTTGAGTTTGTGTTTCCACTCAAACTGTCTTTTGTAACTTAGTTTTTACTTACTGATGTTATTGTTGTCCGCCAACGTGTTCCTTTTTACATGAATCAAACTTTCTTGGAAATCTAAAACATAAAGCAAACAAAAATATACAAAATACTTAAAACAACAAAAAAAAAACCAACAAAAAAAACTCATTTTAAGTGTAATTGCATCAATAAGTTTGGTTCAGTCATGCATAGTTAAATGTGTGACATATCTAGAACAATAAATCTTTGCGCAGTTTTATGATATTTTCTCAAAACCCTACGATCCTATCACTTGTCTGGACCAGTTGGGCAAGGGGAGGGGGGGGGAGAATGAAGGAGGTACCTTTTTGAATGTTGCCGTAATCGCTTTTGAATTAATAAACAAAAGGTGAAAGACATGAATTTGAACTCGAGGGTTTAAGCCTCCTCAAGCCAAATCACTAACCACTGCCTACGAAGCACTTATGAAAATAGAATGCTTATAATTATCTATTGTAGACTTCAAAGAGTCGACCTATTTCTATCTACAAAGCACTAAGGGGACTAATTCAAATTATAACACATCAGTCAGTACATTGTCTTTCTTTTGTACGATATCAAACTAAATAGTTAATTAACTTATGAGCATAAAAAAAATGATTCTTGGTTGGTCAGGTCCTACAAATATTTATGCAAAATTTCAGCATGATCAGAGATTGTGTGTCGGAGAAATAACGTGTACAAACTTTTTACCAGACAGACAGACCGAGTGAGTGAGTTGATAGAAGCTTTGTAAAAAGAAAACCAAGATCATGACAGTGTATTATTGAACCGAAACCTAAAAGTAGGCCATTTGTCATTTGACATTTGAACAGAAAAGGAACAACAAAACTTCAGAAGATGGACTGTAGGGCCGGCCTCCACTCGTGGACCGCTTCCAAAACTGTAAAACCCGTATATCCGATTGTATAATATTCTCTTATTAAAGGGAATCATGCAGCGTTTTGAGTGGCTTTTGTCTAGCGCTTTATAGAGTCTAGATCTTTTCATTGTGAAACAAACCTGCACACTTTTGGGCAAGAATGTTATGGCCTGCAACCCTTAGACCATGTTTCGGTAAGCTTTAATTCCTATAGGCCTACATACTATACCATTATGGGAGTCAATATCTGCACTTGAAAGTAGCAGTATTATACAATGTTATTAAAAGCCAAAAGCTTCTATGCAGTATTATGAAAGGGGTTGTTCCGAATTTTTTTCTGAGTCACGTGATGGTGTTTAATTTCTGTTTATAGACGGAACCTGATAAGCGTGTTAGGTCAATTTTTAGTGGTTTTAATCAATTCAAGTGCGGCAAACAATATATTAACCGCAGGAACATCAAGTACACCCTTTTTATATCTTAAATCTTAATTGAAGCCGAAGCGTATAATAGATTCTAGTCTTTAGACTTATGGAGCTCAAGGTCTAAATCTACAGTAGGCCTATATAGATCTAAACACGTTAGGATAACTCATCTTAATCCACATCCTCCATGACCAAAAAGTAAATAGACTGTGTCCCACAAATTTTAACAACCTGGTCAGATAGACGTACACATGTAGGCCTAGTGTACTGGTGTAGCGTAGTCGATACTTCAAGACCACCCTGTTTGTGTGTGTTATGTAATAGTGGTTGCTGAATGTTGAGAGGTCAGACAAGAAAATAACACACTGGCGTGGCTAGTCAAGCATGTACCTAGATTTATCTTTACTCTAAAATAGTTACACACCCTCCGTGCTCAAAAAGTAAATTGACTGTGTGTCCGATTGATTTCAACAATCTGGTCAGATAGACGTACACATGTAGGCCCTGTGTACTATAGAGTGTAGTCCATAATGACAAGACCACCCCGCGTTTAATAGTTATGTAATAGTCGGTACTTTGATTTTCCGTAGCGGGGATTTTTTTTTTTTTGGTTACCGGAAACAATTGCCTTTATGCGGCAGTTTTGAGATCAGTAGGTTTGATTGATTGATTGTTTGATTTGAGGCACATCGGCACAATTTAGCCATGTCG
Source organism: Biomphalaria glabrata (assembly GCF_947242115.1). Lineage (NCBI taxonomy): Eukaryota > Metazoa > Mollusca > Gastropoda > Planorbidae > Biomphalaria > Biomphalaria glabrata. The sequence goes on along the minus strand of NC_074722.1, from coordinate 15,489,768 downwards.
TGCCTGCAGTCCCTTAAGGACTACTCTCTCTCTAAACAACAGGGCCAGATTCTATACAGTCATATCATTAAAATCAAGGTCCATTCACAGTTAAAATAGTAAAGGTAGTAAAAATTTAAATATTTGGTAAAAATCTAATGTAAATAGTGCATGTTCACAAATTCATAAATCAGATCTTCGTAGATAGCCCCACTTCCCGGATAAAGCCCAGTACCTTCCCAGGGTCGACATTATCAAATAGTGTATTTAAATTAGTGACTCTAAAATATTTCGCCCTGACATCCTGGTATCTGGGGCAATCAACGAGGATATGTTCCACGGTGAGGCGAGAGTCACAGTACTCACAAAGTGGGGGCTCCTCTTTCTTCAGTACAAAAGAGTGCGTGATGTAGGTGTGGCCAATCCTAAGTCTGGACATGGTCGTGCTACCACGCCTTGTCAGACCCTTAGATGTGGGCCGCCACCTGACATCCGCCACAATCTGCCTGAGTTTACTGTGAGTCTCAGCCTCCCATCGGTTCTGCCACTCTCGATAGGTGGCAGAGGCAATACTTTGTCTCAGGTCCGAGTAGGGAATTTGGGTTCCTGACACCGCATGATTCAGGGCTCTCTTTGCTTCTCTGTCTGCGGCTTCGTTTCCCTCAATGCCAACATGGGAGGGGACCCAGATGAAGGTGATATCCCTATGGTCGGCTGTTATTTGGTCCAACAGCTTCAGGCTCTTATGTACCAATGGGATGTCAGTCTTCATCCGCCCCAGAGCTTGCAATGCAGATTTGGAGTCGGAGCAGATTATAAATTTCCTCCTTTCTGATGCTTTTACGGCCATAAGTGCAAGCAATATTGCGTGCAATTCGGCCGTAAAGATGGAGCAGCCATCGGGGAGTCTACGGGAGATTGTTTTGTTCCGAAAGGAGCAGACACACGCGACCTTTCCCTCCATTTTGGATCCGTCTGTGTAGATGGTGCCACAATCTCCGTAGCTCTCCTGCAGTTCCCTAAAGTGGACTTGTAGTATGCTTGGGTCTGTATTTTCTTTTTTGAAATTGAGGAGGGATAAATTTAATTTGGGTTTATTGATTAGCCAAGGAGGGTTCTGAGGGATTTCTATTTTAGAGATTTGGTCAATGGGTGGGGTTAAATTTTGGATGGGTTCTTGTAGTGTAACTGAGTTGATTTTCTGCGTGCGTCCGGCGTGTCAGAAGGTCATGCCCAGTGCGTGTTTCATGTCCAGTGTGTGTGTGTGTCTAGTACTGCATCAGTGTTATGCCAGACGTGCTGGTTTCATTCACTGTTCATTGTAGTCTAATTTTGTCGAATAAAGCCATGTTATTGGTATTCTAGTCGTTATCATTTCATTACAATTTATTCGACAAAATTATGTATCTGGATTAGTGTTGAATTCCTTAATCTACAATGGATAAATTACTCAGACCGAAAGAGTTGGACATTGATCCTAATGCTCCACTGGCCTCAGAAAAATGGACTCACTGGTATGACACATTTCAGTAATTCTAATGGAACTTTAATTAAGGCGATGCAGCCTTTCCAGAGACTTAGTATGGATTTCAAAGGACCGCTCCCTTCTACATCTCGGAACACATACCTGCTAACCATAGTTGACGAATTTTCAAGATTCCCGTTTGCATACGCCTGTTCTGATATGTCGGCTTCTACAGTAATCAGATGTCTAGATAATTTATTTGGACTATTCGGAATGCCTGACTATGTACACTCTGATAGAGGTTCCTCATTCATGTCAAGAGAGGTGCAGGAATTTTTACACGAGAGAGGGGTGGCCACAAGCAGGTCGACCCCCTATAATCCCAGAGGAAACTCTCAAGTAGAAAGGCTAAACGGGTCATTATGGAAAGCTATAACTCTGGCCTTAAAAAGTCAAGGACTCCCGGTTTCCAAATGGGAGCAGGTGTTAAACCAAGCCCTGCACTCTCTTCGTTCTCTGCTGTGTACCGCTACAAACGAGACACCGCACGAGAGAATATTCAAGTTCAATCGCAGATCCACCTTCGGCAAATCACTCCCGACATGGTTAGCTCAACCAGGAAAAGTGTTGCTAAAAAAGGGAGTCCGTGCATCAAAATATGACGATGGTACAATAGCTGTGGACTTAATCACATGCAACCCACAGTATGCCATTGTAAGACTTCCTGATGGAAGAGAAGAAACAGTGTCACTACGACATTTGGCCCCCGCTCCAAGAGAGGGAGAATCAGAGGTGTATCAACATATGGAACATGAAGACTTTGAGCCGGAGACAAGCCCTATCACACAGATGCAGGTGCCTACTGACCATGTGACTATGGAACCAATGGCTGCTCCTAACACACATGTACAACAGGGGGAAAATGGACATCAAGAAGAAGTAAATACAGGGGCTGAGTCTTCAGTTAGAGAGACGCCGACGTCACCAACTGAAAGCGACGGCAGTATTGGTCCTGGTAGATATAACCTAAGACCAAGAACAAGCAGACCTAATTATAAGGTCTAACATAAATTTAATTATTTTTCCATATCACAAGTTCTAACTCAGTATCTGTAGGCTTAATATGACACACTTAGAACTGATCATTTTACAGTGTATAGCTTTTCTAGTTAGACTTTTGTATTGTATTACTTATTACATTATTATTCAAGACTACTTTCTCTACTGGTCTAACCTAATATTTGTATGCATAATATGACACTTAGCGACTGATAATTTTATAGTGTATAAAGTGTTTGTTTAGAGGTATACAATGCTTTTCAATAGAGTAACTCTGTAAGTATTCTGTAGGGATACTAAGGCCTCCTATATTGTTGTCCTTCACTATTATTTACATGTTTATGTTTGTATAACTTTTAGGCGGGGTGAATGTAGTGTAACTGAGTTGATTTTCTGCGTGCGTCCGGCGTGTCAGAAGGTCATGCCCAGTGCGTGTTTCATGTCCAGTGTGTGTGTGTGTCTAGTACTGCATCAGTGTTATGCCAGACTTCCTGGTTTCATTCACTGTTCATTGTAGTCTAATTTTGTCGAATAAAGCCATGTTATTGGTATTCTAGTCGTTATCATTTCATTACAGTTCTCTCATTCGAAGGCCCAACGGCTGTATGACGTTAGGCCTTCGATTGTATAATTCTACCTCTGTGGGGTTAAATATGGAGTCAAAAGCAGGGTTCGTGGGGTTGGATTTTAGCTTGACTATATACTGCATTGCAAGCTTTTTCATTCTTATATCCATGGGGAGTTCTCCAGCCTCCACATGGAGACTTGGGATAGGTGATGTACGGAACGCGCCGAGACAGAGACGCAGGGCAGCATTTTGTATTGGTTGCAGTATTTTTAGGTACGACTTCCTTGCTGCTCCATATATTATGGATCCGTAGTCTAGCTTGGATCGAATTAGACTCCGATAGAGCAGCAGCGAGGTATCTCTGTCAGCTCCCCAGTCCGTATGGCTGAGTACTCTCAGTATGTTTAATGACTTTTGGCATTTCTTCTTAAGTTCCTTAATGTGGGGGAGAAAATTAAATTTGGAATCTAAGGTGAGGCCTAAAAATTTTGTAGTTTTCACGACATGGATCTTCTTTTTGTGTATAAATAGTTCAGGGTCTGGGCGGAGTCCCCTTAGATTACAAAAATGCATACTAACTGTTTTGGAGTCTGAGAATTTGAAACCATTATAGTTTGCCCAACCCTGAATTTTGTTTAAACATAACTGTAATTTTCTTTCTAAGGTGTTCATATTTTTCCCATAAGTGAGAATGACAAAGTCATCAACATACAAAGAGCACTCTATGCCAGGGGACAGCGCATTTGTGATGCTATTTATTTTAATGTTGAACAGGGTGACTGACAGAATGCTGCCCTGGGGTACACCCATTTCCTGGTCATGAGTGTCAGAAGCGGAGTTGCCCACTCGAACCTGAAATTTTCGATCTTTCAGGAATTCCTCCACAAAATGGGGGAGGTGTCCCTTAAGCCCCATAAGCGCCAGGTCACGTAGAATGCCATGTTTCCAGGTTGTGTCATAGGCCTTTTCTATATCGAAGAATACAGCTACTAGATGTTCTCTTCTGAGTAATGCATTTCTAATATAAGCTTCCAGCCTTACCAGGTGGTCAGTTGTTGTCCGCCCCTGCCGGAATCCGCACTGGTAGTTTGAGATCACTTTATTCCTTTCCAGGTACCAGACCAGCCTACTGTTAATCATTCTTTCCATGGTTTTGCAGATGCAGCTTGTTAGTGCTATTGGTCGATAGTTAGCTGGGTCAGAGCCGTCTCTTCCCGGTTTAGGTATCGGTATAACTGTGGCTTTCCTCCAGATGTTTGGGAAAGCGCCTGTTTGCCACACACAGTTATAGACCCCTAGCAGGACTGCCAATGAGGGTTCGGGAAGGTGCTTGAGAAACTGGTAATGAATTTCGTCTTCTCCAGGCGCTGTGTCATGTGACTTGTCAAGCGATTCCCTCAGTTCCTCAAGCGAGAACGGTTTGTTGTAGTCTTCATTGTTCTCTGACCTGAAATCAATGGGGTGTCTTTCCTCCCTGGTTTTGACTTTTTGGAACTCTGGCGTGTAGTGTGCAGCGAATGATTTTTCTGCTATTGAGGATGCAAGGCAGTCAGCTATTTCTCTGGGGGACGTGACAGTTCGTCCTTGGTTTTTCAAATGCCCTATTGCATTTGATTCTTTCCCTTTGATTCGCCTTACTGCCTTCCAAACCGCTCTAGCAGAAGTTTTGGCATCCAGACTGCCGACAAAACTTCTCCAGGAATTCCTTTTGGCTGACCGTATGGTTTGTCTAGCCTTTGCTCTAGCTATTCTAATAGCTTTAGGTTTTCCTGGGAAGGATTCTTTATAAATGCAGCCAGTCGTTTTTTCCTATCACCAATAGCACTTTTGCAAGCTGTATCAAACCATGGTTTGCTAGGCCGTTTTGGATTTGCAGAGTTTAGGGGTACAACTTTCCTGGCTATACTTAGTAGCTTGCTAGCAAAGGTATCAGCTGGGTTCTGTTCATGGAGGATATTTTCTGTGATATCCTCGGAGCATCTTTTTTGGAATTGTTCCCAATCGGCCTTATTCAGTTTCCACCGCTGAGGTCTTCCCAATGAAGGGAGATTGTTAGTAATGATGATTGGGAAGTGATCACTTCCCCGTAGATCATTGCTAACTGACCATTTAAAATCGTCCAGAAGTCCGGGGACGCATACGGTGAGGTCAATGCATGTGAATGATCCAGTTCCTGGGTGCAAGTAGGTCGGTGATGCATCATTAAGTATGCATAAATCATGTTGGAGGAAGATATCCTCCAGCATACGACCTCTTGTATCGGTATTGTTGGATCCCCACATGGTGTTATGGGCATTGAAATCCCCAAGGATTAAATAGGGCCGGGAGAGTTGTTTCAATAGGTCCTCCATGTCTGTTCGGTTTAATGGAGCGCCTGGTGGTAGATACAGGCTGCAGCAAGTGATAACCTTGTGAAGGGTTATCCTAGCTGCTACGTCCTGTAGTGTGGTCTGTAGTTCTACCCTCTCATGGGGGATGCTATCCTTCACAAGGATACAGACTCCACCTGATGCTCTCTCTGCATCTTCAACATTCTTGGTGGAAGCTGATGCAATCTTTCAGAAATGTTTCCTGTAAGCAGACAGCTACAGGAGTCTCAGAGTCCATCAGTAGCTGCATTTCCTCGTAATTGGCCTTGAGGCCTCTACAATTCCACTGTACAATTCTGGAATCCATGGCTTATTCTAGATGACCTACTTGGAGCTATTTGGCCTTGGGAGGCCCCCGGAGGGGTTTCCCTTTATTCCAGTGACCTTGGTATTTTTATTCTTGGGTTTGGATGGAGAGGAGGACAACCCCCTTTTGGGGGAAGTCTTTCTCTCTGGAGAGGGGAGATCCCTCTGGTTAGAGCGGAGGTTATTTCCTCCTCTCTCACCTCGGGCATCCTCTCCGCTTTGATTTCTCCCCTTAGGGAGTTGGTCAACCTCTAACTCGGTAGAGGTTGGGGTGTCTGGCTGGGTTCTCTGAGGAGAACCTGTGTCAGACATGATGTCTCCGGGTTCTCCTTGAGTATTGGTTTTGACATGCTGCTCAGTCTCCATGCTCTCATCAGCGAGCACAGAGAACCTGTTCTTTAGCATGACAACAGGGCTTTCTTGTTTCTTCAGAGGTGTGTTCTTTGGCGGTGTTTTCTTCTGAGTTGGAGGAGGAGGAGGGGGTGGTGGGGTCAATGTGTCCGTCTGTGTGGCTATGGATCTTCCTTTCTTAGCAACAGCCTGGGCGTAGGTCTTTGTCAAGCCGAATTGGCCCTTGGGTAGGGCCAGTACAGCCGATTTCGCCTGGCTAAAGGTACATCCGTTTCTTGCCTTGTACTCCTGCACGGCAACCTCCTGTTTCCACACAGGGCAGTCCTTGGAGTAGGCTGAGTGGCCAGCTTGACAGTTTGGGCATTTGAACTGGGCTGTGCAGCCCTTGTCCTCATGACCCTCTCCAGCACATCTGGCACACACAGTGTTCCTCTTGCAGACTGCCGCGCCGTGTCCATAACCCTGGCACTTGAAGCACCTCATGGGGTTAGGTATGTAGGGCCTCACTAGAACTCGTAGGTATCCTGCCTTCACATACTCTGACGGTTTTGACCTCCTCACCCTCCCTGCGCCTGGTAATGCGCCGGGCATGGGTGACTCCTTCAATGCCCTCCACTATTTCCTTCTCGGAACATTCCAGTAGGTCCCTAGAGCTGATTACACCTCTGCTGGTGTTCAGACTCTTGTGTGGCATGACTTCCACTTGGAGATCACAGTCTTCTGCATCTTAAAAGCCCATCAGAGTGTGTCTTGCTGTCTACTTCTACAAGGAGTTCCATTGTTTTGTGTAGCTTAGACACACTCTTGGGCTCTCCCACTACTGACTTGAGTCCCTTATAGATAATAAAAGGGCTCAACTTTGTCAGGCTTTTTCCCTCCTCTGTGCACCTAACCACCAGAAATGATGGCCAGGTGGCACAGCTTTTTGGGACCTCCTCTTTTTATCATCAATTCGACGTTTCTTGCCCAGACATAGGTCTGGGGCAAGTAGTTTTGTGTGTGTTTTTTTGTCCATATATATTTTGGTTAATTCGGCACCTGTGCTCCCCACCCGCCATCGAGTCCAACAAGGGGACGGGCCATTCGGATGTCCAGAATGAGCCCGCATGTGTCCGATACAGCAGCTCCCTGATTGACCCTTCAGCCACCGCCCTCCAGCATAGGTCGACGACCTATGCTGGTAGCTCGGCATGACCAGCCGGTTGACCCAGAGCGGGCCATCTGGGTCTCAGGTCTAGGGGAACTTGGAGCCAAAGTATTGTGTTGTTGTGGTTTATCTTCAGATAGCCACCACTCAAACACCAGGATCTCTTTATCCCCCCTTACCCGTCGCAGTCCACGGCAAACGGACTGGTCTAGGACGTAGTGAGAATTTAAAGTTAAGGAGACAGTGTGATGATCAATGAAGGCAGACTTAGGAAAAGAGGAGGCAGACACAATGATAGAAAAGAAGTAGGGCACTTTTGAGCTCCAAAAGTGCTAAGGAAAGAGGAGCGCAGTTTAACGTCATGTCTCGGGACGAGAGATCAGTAGGAATTCCTATATCATTCCTATATAATTTAGTTCTCCAAATCATGATTTAAAAGGGTTAAAAGGGATTTTTTTTTTATTTAACATGGACATAGCTCGATTTATTCTTTGGACCTATAGTGTGTTATTCCGTTATCTCCATGGCGATCCAGCATTGTGAAATTATTAATTAATTAACTAATTGGTTAATTTTTAAAAATTGATTCTTGGCAAGTAAAAGAAATAATTGTGCGAAATTTCAGCTTGATGTGAGATTTTGTGTCGGAGAAATAATGTGTAAAAACTTTTAACCAAACAGACACACAGACGGACAGAGTTGATATAAGCTTTGTAAAAAAAAAATTTAGAGTAGAAGCCTATTGGTCTTCTTAATTTCTCCTACCGCTTTGAGTTAAAGTTTTGTAACAAAAAAAAAAGTTAAGTTACAAATAAACGTATTGCACAAAATTAATTTCTTATAAATGAACGTTTTTTTCAAATATTTTTTTTCGAAACCATTTTTTTTCAGCTACCCTTAAAGCCTAAATCTAAATCAACTTTATCAAATTGAGGGGTATCTATTCTTTTTAGGAAATGAATCGGTTATATTTGCAATGCAGTTAGGAACTATAAATTCATATTAGAAATTTTGAATATAAAAACTTTATTCAAAGGTTCTTAAAAATGAGACAATTGGTTGTTTCAAAACGGTCGAATTTCCAATAAGATTTTAACCATCTTTCTGTTGACGTTTTATTCTGACCAAAACAGGGCGACTACAGGAAGTCTCGCTTAGCATGATGTTAATAAAACGTATGATAAAAAACAATATAAATACGCTAATTGTGCCTCGATGGTCAAAGTTACGTATCGGCCCTTGACCCACGTTGCTTTATTTGACGAGGGTGTTGTATTAGTATAAATAGATTTCACAGAAATGGCTATGGCTAGTGGCTAGAGAGCTTGATTTAAGATGGTGTTTAAGAAGTTAAACGGTCGAGAAGTGTCTGCATCCAAGGAATACAACAGTTCTGATGTAAATTGAGGTAGCCCCCACGGTACACTGGGCCACGATGTCACACAATGCGTGCCATGGCGTGGTACCATGTCAATGTATATGTGTGTAAAAAATAATGGATCAATTTAAAATGTGGACAGCAAAACAAAGCAACGCAAAACAAAGCAATGCTAAACAAACTGAAAGCTTGGCGGGACAATGCTGTATTGCAAGGGAACAAAGGAAGTAGAAAATAGTTGAAAAAGCTTTTTTACATTTTACTAAATCAATGTTGTCGCCTAAATTGGAACGTCACATTGAGTGTGGCTTAACTTAACCTGAATTCAATGTTGTTTCAAGACTTAAAAACTCAGGATCTCATCAGTAAAATATATAGAACTTGAATTAATTAAAACACAGTGCCTATTTTAAACATAATGAAATAATGCATTGCCATTGCAAATACTAAAATAGAATGGATCAGCAAGATATTTATATCCGAACCTATCTATTTCGTACGTCTACAGATCTAGCAATGTCTGCATTTTAATAGGGCCAGATTTAAGTATGTGTAGGCCCGGTGCAAAGTATTTGAAGAGACCACTACACTTTATCGAAAGCTTTAATACAAATTATTTAATTAATAATAATACTTATTTCTAAAGCACGCGCCATGCATTAGAAGTAAGAAATAGAATACTTGGCCATTTAAACTCATTTTAATTCTTTTTTAAACAGAACATTAAATATTTTTTTTGTTAGATAGTGTTGTCGCAGTTGTCAGTAAAAATAAGAAGAAATATATTTGACTTTTGAATTTTTTTTATCTCTCTCGTTGGGGCACCTCTTTTATTGAGTCCCTGCCTACCCTATCTTAAAGCAGGCCCTGGTCAATAGATGCTTTATTTGCAGGCTACTTTAGTTTAGTGTTGGAAAATCGCCATGTTTTACAAAAGCTATGAAAACCGAGTGGTCAAAGTTGCAGAGCGCCAAACTGCCACTTAGGGTGAGGCTAGGTCCTTGTTAAAGGCTGGAATGGCTTTAGAATGTAAGATTGTTCTTGAATATAATGCTCTTGTCAAGATTGCCGCATATGTTGTTTATGTATAAAATTTTCATGTATAAGATGTTTATGTATAAGATATTTATGTAGAATATATAAAGTATGTAGCACAGTGTGCTGCAAACTGCCTAAAGGTGACAGAATCTTGATTTTTTCTTTATTCCCGAAGCTTTTAGTTTTTATATATCACTAGCGGATCCAGATTTTTTTTAGTGGTAGGGGCGATTTTTTCTAAGCCCAAACCTTAACGCCCAGGAAGCCCTAACCCTGTGTATAAGCGCGCACAGACACAGCTCGATACATATATCAGTGCTAAACAAAACGTTGCCTATATTACAACTAGAGCAGTGTATCTCAACCTTCGCTATCCCACCCTAACAAAAACAGTTACTTTTGTGACTTTTCTATTGACAGGTGCAGGGTGGGCACTGCAAGCTCCCCCAGCAGTGTTCGGGGCGGTGCCCCATGGCCATGCGTTTTCTAGCGTTCTGTACTGCAGAAACGTATTCTCCTAAAATCTAAAGCTCATTACTCATACTAATAAAAAAGGCAGGTCAAATTAAGTAAAATAAAGTAACGTGCGTGAAGGGCAAGGCCGATACTGAAATGTGGCTGACAAGTAGCGTGTGTGCATCTTTATTAGGCTTATTTAGACCAATTAGATTATACTCTATTTTATTTGTTGTATTTTTAGGATTCAAGTATAAATTATGAGTTATAGTCCTAAAGCTATTTATGCAATTGAAAAATCTCTGAATGAGTAAAGGTTTGGAAAATGCGAATAGGAAAAAATTATTTGGGTTCAAAAGTCATCTTTATTTTTACAGAACGCATATAAACTCTGTATGTCTGTCTGTCTGTTTGTAAAAAGTTTGTACACGTTATTTCTGCCACACCTAATTTTGGACATTATGAAATTTTGCACATTTATTTCTTTTACATGACAACACAAGAATCAATAAAACAATTTAAATTAATCAGGTAGGTAATAAACTATTGGTAATTATTTATTTTGCTTGCTATCGTGAACAAGGGAAAGAAATCAAATCATACTTGACAGATGTGGTGGTATAAATTGAATTATTCCCCTTGAGGACTAGAGTGAACATTTTTTATGCATTAAAAAAAAACGATCATGTAAACATTCACCAAGATACCTCCTTCTTCCCTCCCCCTTTCACAACTGTTCCAGACATGTGAAGGGATCATAGCACATTGAGAGAGCTAAAAGCTAAAAACAAAACAATTGGTTAAAATATTTCTAATTGCACAGATTTATTATGTCTAGTTGAGCTGTGCATACCATTACATGACTAATCTAAACTAATTGATACAATTACACTTAATATAAACTTTGTTTTTTTTAAAGGTATTTTTAAAAAATGTTTTCTTAACTCTTATACTTAAAAGTTTCTCAAGAATTCATAATTTTCTAGAAACAGTCTTTCTTTAAATAATTATGACAAATTCATGCACAATTATATAGACTCTGTCGCCATATTTAACTATTCTATTTTAACAGTCATATTTTCGTCGGAAAAAGGAGTGAGGGGGGAGAAATTGAAAAAGCTTCATCCTGAAAGAGTCATCTCTCCATTTTATAATTATTGCTACTCATTGCATTTGACATTAGAGAAAGTGGTGGGGCGACTCGATACTAAAATTTAATATATAGCGTATATAACTTATATTAGTGACAGCTTAAAATACAAAAGTTGGTCTGTCCGGTGGTCCCTTCTGGTCATACAACAGGAATAGCCCCATTAAAAGGAGAAGATAGCACACAATGACCGTGAAAGTAAACATCCAAAGTAAATTGCATCGTTCTCAGCACAATTAGACAAAGTCAGAGCTCATTAGTTTGGGAACTATGTTTTAAACTCTAACTACCTATTTAAACCCGGAATCCCATTTTCACTTTTAGCCTTGTGACCAACATTTCTCCTTAAATTCCAAGAAACTCTAAAAATGTCTAGATTGTCTTATTTTAGTATTTTTGAAAATAATCCGTGCTAATGTTCTCTCTCTCTCTCTCTCACTCATTAACCCTTGGATTCTCTCTCTCCCCTTTTCTCTGTCTATTTATTTGTAAAAAATGACATAAAATTATCGCCATGGAGATACAACTGACATAAATAGGGAAAGACTACTTTGATCAGACATACTTACATTTAGAAGCAAGTGTCACCTGCTAAGTAAAAGGAAAAAATGTTACATTTCAAACAGTAATTGTATTTAAAGGCATGTACAGAGAGAACGTAGTGTGACTTTAACTCAGATTAACATCTTGATTTTTAAAAAAAGTTACAAGACAAAATGATTCTTGATCTTGATCTAGAGATCTGGACCTGGATAAATACTAAGTTTCAATTTCCTTTCATTTCAGTAGATGCATACTTTAATTTAGATACGTTTTTTTAAATATAATTTAAAAAAAAAACCGTTTTTAAAAGTAAAAACACTCGTTACATTTGTAAGTTTACAAATACAAGATTAATCATGGGCGTAGCCAGGGAGGGGGTTCTTGGGGTTCAACCCCCACCCCCCCGAAATGAAATCCCCCCCAGGAGGGGGAATCGGAGTTAAGTGACTGATTTTTCCTTTGATTTTGTTTATTTTAGGTGAGATTTTAATACTAAATGATCACTTACCACAGCACAGCCGAGTGGGGTTTGAGTTAAAAACTCTCTACCACGGGGTTTTGAGATTAAAAAAAACCCTATCAAGGGGTTTTAAGATACAAATCCCTCTACCAGGGGTTTTGAGATTTAAAAAACCCTATCAAGGGGTTTTAAGATACAAATCCCTCTACCAGGGGGCTTTGAGTTTAAAACCCCCTACAGGGGGTTTTGATTTTTAAACCCCCTTCCAGAGGTTTTTGCAGTTAAATCCCCCTCTTCTATAAAACAAAACAAAAAAATGCAAACAACAATCCCCAAATTCCAACAGCACAGTTAAGAAAGATTTTGATTTTAAAACCCCCTCCAAAATTTACGATAAACCTTCTCTTTAATATAAAAAAAGCAAATTACACATTCAAAATTCTATGAGCGTAGCCAAAGGGGTTTTGGGTTTAACCCCCCCCCCTTCAGTTAAGGTTTGAAGCTAAAAAGTACCTCTTCTATATAAAAAAAAAGCAAATTACACACTATAAAATCTATGAGCTTAGCCAAGGGGTTTTGAGTTTAAATCCCCTTCCTCCAGATGGCTTTTTCTTTAAAGTTTAAAACCCCTCCAGATGGTTTTGAGTTTAAAATTCCCCTACAGAGCGTTTAGAGTTGAAAACCTCTCTCTTCAATATTATTTGAAAGCAAACTTTAGTCACCAAATTCTATGATCGTAGCTAAATGGGGTTTTGAATTAAAAAAAAAAAAAAACTCCAGAGATTTTTAGTTTAAATCTCCTCAACAGATGATTTGACGAAAAAAAAATTCCTTTTCGATATAAAATCTAAAGCGAAATACAGGCATGTAATTCCAAGAGCGTAGTCAAGAAAGGTTACAAATTTCTACCAGTTTTAATAGTCTTCTGCCGAAATTGAAAAACATTAAATGTGGCTCAACAAAGATGGCTAAGACAGATTTTAGGAGTCAGTCATAGAGTTCGGGTCTAAATCAAAGAAATCATAAGCCGAACTGGGAGTCGAATCCTTAGTAAGGTTGTGACAGAGCGTCGCATGAGGTTTTGCGGGACATGTTCTCCGACAAAATGAATTACGCAAAATAAGAGTTGCGGAAACAGCTTGCCGGAAAATGCGCCGAACGGCGCAAGAGGGTCTAAGTCAGTAAGAATATCACATTATAGGTTTGTGAAATAAAACTTTTTAATAGCAAGATAATGCACTGTAGATGCCTCAGAATATGCATTTTTTTGGCTTTAAATACCAGAAATAGTGCTCGGCGGCGGGGCTTCGCCCCGCGCTGCGGGAGCGCTGCGAACTCCCCCGGACCCCCTTGCTAGGAAGGGCGAGGAGTCTGAAATAAACAATAAACGTCTTCCAAAAGGGTCAGAATGTAATAAAGATTAATTATGTACACACACACACACACATATATATATATATTTTTTTTTCCGCGGGGAGGCGGGGGAATCCCCCCCAACCCCCCCCCCCCCCGAAAAAAAATCCTGGATACGCCCATGCAAGATTTACTTTCAATAGACAACAAAGTAGCCGATGCGCGAGAACTTGACTAGGAAGCTTCCAAAGATTGAGACAATGCTTCCACTTTTATCTATCTATCTATCTATCTATCTATCTATCTATCTATCTATCTATCTATCTATCTATCTATCTATCTATCTATCTATCTATCTATCTATCTATCTATATATCTATCTTATCTATCTGTCTGTCTGTCTGTCTGTCTGTCTGTCTATCTATCTATCTATCTATCTATCTATCTATCTATCTATCTATCTATCTATCTATCTATCTATCTATCTATCTGTCTTTCTGTCTATCTATCTATCTATCTATCTATCTATCTATCTATCTATCTATCTATCTATCTATCTGTCTGTATGTCTGTCTGTCTTTCTGTCTTTCTGTCTATCTCTCTCTCTATCAATCTATACCATACCTGTGTTAATGCCAAACCAAATACTAGCAGCCACATCATCCTGTACGTGTTCAGTGAGTACGTCTCTACTTGAAAGCTTTACTTTGTGAAGTACCGGTAAGCTTGAATCAAAGTCAATGCGAGAAAAGACTCAATCTAGCTTTTTATAATAGCTCACTGAATTGATCATCATGTAGGCGTGTAATTGAGTGTCATCATGTAGGCGTGTAATTGAGTGTCATCATGTAGGCGTGTAATTGAATGAGCGTCATGGAAACTAGATTCTTTTCTAGTGAAGGAAATCTCAACTTGACTTGTGGAATACAAAACTAAAAAGACTTTTTTTCTTTCTTAAATGGCCGTTAATATAGCCCATAAACACTATTTGTGAAGTAATCAATATCTAAATTTAAAAAAATAACTTGTAGAGTTGTTTCATTGAATACTATACATATTTGGTCATCTATCTATCTTTATTATTTTCTTCGTCGCCCAACCATGCAGGACTCCACGCACGCATGCCGACTCTCAAACCCTCAATGAAAAAGTCATGGAAAGATAACTCTTTTATTACTGCAAGTCGGACTAGAGTTACCCCACGTAACTTTCGACAGAGAGCGAGGCTTAGAAAAAAAAAGGGGGGGGGTAGAACAAGTAATCTTTCTCTTTACATTAATGTGTTTATTTTTTACACACGTCAATATCTGGCGCTGACAATTCCCTGTTAGATTAGCCTTTGCCATGACAATTAATAAAGCACAAGGCTAAACGTTCCAAAAAGATATGCCTGTATCTTCCAAAACCTGTTTTCAGTCATGGATAATTGTATGTTGCTCTCTCCAGAGTTCCTTCTTTTCATTCACTCACAGTCGTTTGCCCAAACCCACCCCATTTGTACAACTGTGTCTTTCAGGAAATGTTCACCGTGTTATGACATGATTAGAATTTAGTATTTGTTTCGCAATAAGGGGAAAATTTTACTTAGCGACAAGTGACGTCACAGATCTTTAAAAAATAAGAACGTTCTAGGATTTGATAGAGACAAGACGCTTTTCCTATCACAGCAAGAATAAGAAGTAGTTTACGGACATAGTTGACATCGGACGATTGCCTTCTTGATCATTAAACATATTTGTTGACCAACATCAGCGTCGACTACAAATCTTGATTGTTTCGGCCTTTCGCCGGTGTTACTGAAGTAGTTTGAGTTCAAGTGTTACCTCCAGTCAGACTTAGTTATATTTCAAAGAATCAACACCGCGCGGAAGCCTTAACAACCGTTACTAAATAGCGGCGTATGCTACGCCGCGGGTCGACTAGTATAAACTATCTAATATTCTCTCTCTCTCCCTCTATCTATTTCTGCGCTATTGTTAAGCTAACGACCTTCAGCCTAAAGTCATTAAATGGTTCTATACATAAAGGCTACACTTTCAAGTACTTGTAATATTCAATTATGAGCCACTAAAGAAACGTCTTTACTTGAAATCAGCTGACTAGATTAAATTGTGTATAGGACGAGCACACGCCTGCATTTGTACGTGAATGCATCTAAGCACTTGTAATTGAGTGTGTACATTTGTAATGTGATCTTTGGGTTTTAAAAGAAATCACGTGGGATTGGACATTATCAGTTTAGTGTTTTACGAGATGTTACGACATGTCATGAGATGTTACGAGATGTTAAGCTGTTGTTTTTTTTTTGGAAGATGTTACTTTGCGATTAGTGTTCCTGTGAAAAAACGTTTTCACGCTTACGTCACAATTACTTCAGCTGAGATATCATGCGTCTTACAGGCCCCTCCCACAATTACTTCAGCTGAGATATCATGCGTCTTACTCGCCCCTCCCACAATTACTTCAGCTGAGATATCATGCGTCTTACTCGCCCCTCCCACAATTACTTCAGCTGAGATATCATGCGTCTTACTCGCCCCTCTCACAATTACTTCAGCTGAGATATCATGCGTCTTACAGGCCCCTGACACAATTACTTCAGCTGAGATATCATGCGTCTTACTCGCCCCTCTCACAATTACTTCAGCTGAGATATCATGCGTCTTACAGGCCCCTGACACAATTACTTCAGCTGAGATATCATGCGTCTTACTCGCCCCTCTCACAATTACTTCAGCTGAGATATCATGCGTCTTACAGGCCCCTGACACAATTAATTCAGATGAGATATCATGCGTCTTACTCGCCCCTCTCACAATTACTTCAGCTGAGATATCATGCGTCTTACAGGCCCCTGACACAATTACTTCAGCTGAGATATCATGCGTCTTACTCGCCCCTCTCACAATTACTTCAGCTGAGATATCATCCGTCTTACTCGCCCCTCCCACAATTACTTCAGCTGAGATATCATGCGTCTTACTCGCCCCTCCCACAATTACTTCAGCTGAGATATCATGCGTCTTACTCGCCCCTCCCACAATTACTTCAGCTGAGATATCATGCGTCTTACAGGCCCCTCCCACAATTACTTCAGCTGAGATATCATGCGTCTTACTCGCCCCTCCCACAATTACTTCAGCTGAGATATCATGCGTCTTACTCGCCCCTCCCACAATTACTTCAGATGAGATATCATGCGTCTTACTCGCCCCTCTCACAATTACTTCAGCTGAGATATCATGCGTCTTACAGGCCCCTGACACAATTACTTCAGCTGAGATATCATGCGTCTTACTCGCCCCTCCCACAATTACTTCAGCTGAGATATCATCCGTCTTACTCTCCCATCTCTCTTCTTTCCCAACACCACATGGACACACGCCTCTGGGTAACACCTATGTGAGAAATCTGTCAGTCTTCTAAGATAAGGCGGCCTCATCAATCCTCTTTGCTGACCACGATGAGACTCCACGCAAGATCGAGACATGGACACACGCATCAGAGGCGTAGCGAGGGAGAAAGGGGGCACAATACCCCAGGCGCCATCTTCAGAAAGGGTACCCCATTGTCACATGTCAAAAGCTTGCTGACAGAGTCACTCAATTTTATCACAGCATTAATTATTATTTATTTATTTCATCCTTATTATTTTCCCCATTTTATACGTTGTCGTGTTACTTGGCTTTATCCCCCCTTCTCTTTGTACGAATGTCAAACCACATTTACCAATTTGCCCATCTGGGCAAGCCTCCATTATACAAACGTAAAGTCTATCAACCTTGTTGACTTGATCACTAGCGCGAGACGATCTAAGCTCCTCTCATCTTACGAGGCAGCCAGACCGTCCCTTCCCCTTTTGTCTTAGCCCTGAGTGCACGCCACGCTTGACCTCTAGCCAGGTGTTCTCATTGGCCAATGAGTAGGAAGAGCTCATCCTTCAATACCGTCCACGAGACTTCGTCTTGAAAATGTTAATGGCAGATCTGAAAGTTTAATAAAATTTACAATTAATATGTTTGAAATGAAATGCAAACTATATTAAATATAAGATGAAATATATATTCTATATAACATCTAACATTTACTAGAATAATTTGGTATACATACTGGGAAGCGTGGCAAAGTGCGCTTGAACTTGGCTTGGCTTGGCTACTTAGAAGGTTCGACACCGGACTCGGGCAGAGTTGTGTTTACTGAGCACGGAAAACCAACCCCTAGATACCCCCTCCCCCCCCCCCCCCCCACTGGTCCACAAATGAGATTGGACCAAAGCGCTCTGAGCATGCTATAAGCATGAAAGTAGCGCTATATAAAAGCTATAATAATAATACTGGGGTATAAAATATGACAGATCTAATAGAAACTGCCTAACAGTCTAATGAGCAGGGCCGCCGCTACCTATTGTTCCATGTGTGCATTGCACGCAGGCGGCCGACTTTAGGGGGCGGCCAAATCATTGTTCCAAGGTTACTTAAAAAAAAATAGTTAAATAAAAAAAATTACTGAAATATTTTATATACATTCTAATTATTCCATTACCATTGAAAATATAAACGATATTCGTGCATGAGAAATTCATTCGGAAACTAGAAAGTGGCCTTGAATGTTTGTGGGTTGTTGTAATATTTGTTTTAAGTCGAATAGCCCGCACTGTTAGTAGATCAATTACAGGTAATTAAAAGGGCAATTTGAAAAATATTTTCACTGGGGGGGGGGGGGGCAGGGTGCTAGTTCCTCTAACGTGGAGGGGGGAGGGTGCAACGTTTTGACAAAAAGGGGTTATGTAGAGTGTGTGTGTGTGTTTCCTAGGCACGGTAAGAAGAGGTTCAGCGATTGATTGGTGGTTATGCAGTGACGATGATGAAATTAGCGTGCTTAGTGAGACGATCTTAAGACATGAAAGAGTAAAGACTTTATTTTGGTTGTGAGCTGGATTTTGTTTAATTATCCGTTTATTTCATTACTATTAGATCTATATCTTCTCTCTAGTTAAATCGTGAATTATAACAGCTATATTGAGTTTTTGTTCACAAATAATTTGTTCAAGTTATTTAAAGTTTATTTATTAAAAATATAAGACGCCTACATCGGTTCACTTGTACTAGCTGTCTTGGGCTACAAGCCAATAACCAGCCAACAACAGGGTGGGGGGAGGGCGGCGAAAAAAATGTTCAGACCCCTTGCCGACGTGAGCGGAAACCTGCCGTATCTTCAATTCTATCTCCAGGAAGAACTTTTTTTTACAAGGCAAAGAAATTATAGTGAACTTTCATGACGTCACTTTGGATTCTATACACAGCAGTGTTCAATTAATATAGGCTTAAAATACAACCTAAACATTGTGACTAAGTTTCTTTTCTTTTTCATTACATTCTTAGAAAATACACACAAAAATACTCACGGACCTCAGTGTGTAAGCTTACATTGCTCCTCTGGGCTCCAAACTTTAAAGGGGGCTCGAACGAAAAAGTTGCTGTCTAGGAAGTCGCCACCCGGAAATGTGAGAAACACTGCCTTACTATGTTTTATTTCAAGTCATTGTTGACTTGTAATTTGGATTATTTACTTTGTTTTAAACTCAAAGAAAATATTCAGCGCTGAGTTGCTACATTTGTTAGATACATTTGTAGGCAACTCTGAATCCGTGTATGTCAGATGTTTGTGGATACAATGCACATCTCTCCAAAATACAAGCGTGATGATTATTATGAAAGTGTACGGAACGTTGAAAAAGTTCCACTGTCAACGGCTTTTGTATTTTGAGATTTTTTGTGTGGATTGTGCTTTAACGTACAATAACTAACAAGTGAACATATCCACGCCCAGACCATGTAACACTGTTGAGCAAAGTTATCGAGATATTGTATATAGATCATGATCATTTACGCTGTTCATTGTAATATAATCGTCGCAAATACAGGAGCATAAGCAAGTCAGAACGAGATCAGTTTTGAATGTTTATCACAAAGAACGAAGATGCTAGATATCTGTAGGCACTTATTACCGAAATTGTTGCTGGTGCATGGTTCATAGTTGTACTTGAGGGATACAACAACGGTGCGAATATGAAAGGAAAAAATGGAATGGCCTACAAAAAATGAATTTAAATCAAAGGGCACTTTTAGAACAGTGTCCAGCTCAGTCTTAATGGACATTTTTTCCTCTAGAAAGGAAAGGGGGGCGGCATTTTTTATTTCGCACGCAGGCGGCCACATCCCTCGCGGCGGCCCTGCTAATGTCTATATAACTAGAATACTAGTATACTATAGATTATAGATCTGTACTCTCTCTCTCTCTCTCTCACTCTCTCTCTTACTCTCTCTCTCCCCCTCTCCCTATATTTCAACTTAAGCCTGCTATTTTAAATTGTAACCAGTGAGTCAACACGGAATTTCTCAAGGAAAACCAGTTTACAAGTATCCAACTGAAGGTCAAAGTCATTAAACTAGCCAGAGCCTGCATTTTTTTTTGCACTAGTTGACCTCTACACACGATTGTGACTGCTACACACGGAAGTTATTTTGCTATCAAGTCAGTCATATGTTCAAGAAAGAATCTCAATCCAACTTTGTGCTGTAACATCGTTTACATCCACGTAGACCCCGCCTCCTAGAGATGTGGAGATAGCATGAGGTGGAATCAACTCTAGATCAAAGGACATACCATTCAAAGAAACAAGTTAGACATTTCTACTTGAACCGTATTTGTTGAACAACCAAGTTTATCATTGACTAATTTTGACTTAATAACTACTTGAAGTATACCGTAATGTTTGCGTCACTCTCCATTTTTTTTTATTGACGTTTTGAGATTCAGCACGGCATGGTATCACCATTTAAAGGGACATCACCATTTAAAGAGACATCACTACTATTCACATACTAATACAACTATACTTGTCCGCATTGGTGCCCTCTTGGTCATCGTTGTACGCCAAGCAAATAGCAAGTGCCAGTATTACTGTATCTAACCTATTGGACTGATTTGATTATTTGTATATCTGGTATCTTTTTGGATTATTATTGTACCACCTGACTAGATAATCATTTTTTTTTTGAATGCACCCATTATTATTACTATTAGTATCATGTCAATGTTTAAATAATTTTGTTTTGTATTTGTTTCATTCTCTAAATCTGATGAGTAACAAAGCGTTTACAAGGAGGCTGAACAGCGACCAGACACTCCAGACGATTCTACATTCTCAAAGTAACACCGTCGTGTGGAAAGAGTTGTCATCTCTTTCCTGGCATCAGACACAGATAAGTTGAGTTTTCTTTTGTCTGTTGTATCGGGCATTCAGGGTCAAGTGTACATTGCCTTTTCAGTAGTGGAGATAAAGGGTGAAACATTTTTTTGTTGATGATCCTTTTTATAATTTATTGTCTTATGTAAATTGAACAATGTTACGTAACTTAACCTTTATAAATTAATTTAAGCGTATTCAGTAATATTTCTTATTATTTGTGATTACCATGTACGAGTTTAAACCTAGGTCGATTGAGGTAATAATAGAACAGGCCCACATGTTTGGAATTGAGGGTGAGGAATTACGAGAGTTTGTTTTAAACCAACAAAAACTAGACCTAGAAAGATTAACTCTAGAATTGGAAATAAAAGTATAGAAGCAGAGGAAAGGAAACAAATAAGGTGGAGGTGGAGGGCAAAAAGTTGGAAATGGAACTGGAAGTAAAAC
The DNA here is from genome assembly GCF_947242115.1 of Biomphalaria glabrata. NCBI lineage: Eukaryota > Metazoa > Mollusca > Gastropoda > Planorbidae > Biomphalaria > Biomphalaria glabrata. Next base: position 15,468,447 of record NC_074722.1, on the reverse strand, counting down.
TGTCATTATAGGGAGATGTGAACTATAAAATAGAAATTGAAAATGACATAGTAACTAATGAGGAACAAAATAACCGTCGAAATATTGTTAATAATATAAGTGAGATAGAAGATAATAAAGAAATTGGAAATGTCTTAACAAGTAATGAACTAAATGATAGTAATTATACTGTTTATTATATCAGTGAGATAGAAATTGGAGAAGTAATTGAAAATGTCTTAACTACTAAGGAACTTATTGATTGTCAGTTTATTGACAATACTATTATTCAAGCTCTGAGACCATTTCACAGAGTACACAAACCATTAAAAAGTTTAAACCTAACAAAAGGAGTTTATGAAGTTGTTGGTGGATGTAAAGTTGAACCAGACCCCAATAGGCTATAAATGTTTTTGTACCTAAAACTTCCAAGAAAAAGAAAAAAGAAATCTTGACGAAGTGTTTCCCCTCTCCCTGTTGCTGTATTATCTAAACAGTTCACCCGAAATAGCTTGCTGTGTGTTACACCAAGTAGATGGCTTCCTTCCGGTAAAGTGCAGAGAGCTGATACTTAGAGTGGCATTACGTCATCAGTAGCATGAGTGTCCAACGCCAAGACAGATACCTCTGATACCCAGGATGATTCACAATCCAGTTTGACCACAGACCATTGTCTACTAGCTGATAAACTGTCAAGACTAACCTAGCAACTTAGCATAGTTATATTAGTTGTAATTGTTAGAATTCATCTTTTTTTTCCCAATACGCGGTTTTAACTATTAGTTAAATATTATTTCACTATTAAATGCGGCTTGAAAAGTTTAGGTGCAACGGCTGCTTTTGGTTTTCTAAAAGCAAACCGTTTAGTTTATAGACATTGGTGCACCGAGTGAGTTCTTTTAGCATTTCATTTGATGGGCTAGTTAGACTAAATATGTATATAACATATATATAAAAGGATTAAAGACGCTTTTTTTTGTCTGTCAGTCTGTTTGTCCGTCATGTTAATAGCGAGAAAAAAAAGACTAAAAGCTATTGAAAATCTGATTTAAATTTAATTTCCCTTTTGAAACATCGCATTAGTTTGAAGTTTCCATAATAGATTGTTCCGGATGTTTATATATTTATAGTGAGAGAAAATAAGAATTTGTGGGATAATCTGTTATAAAAATTAGATGTACCATAGCCTTATGGAGATTTTTCCAAACCATACTTTGGTGTTAGGAAGTTGTTTTCCTTTAAAATCGGAACATAATATTAACGATAAATAGATTTTCTAACGTTTAAGCTGGAAAGTTAAATGTTGTGTAAGAGAGAAGTGCGATTGAACATAAATAGAGTTAAAATATTTGTTATAAAAAATCCGGAACAACCAATTTTCGTAAATTAGAAAATTATTTGTTTTATTTATTAGAAGAGGGATTTCAAACATTTATTAGCGTTATTAGATTTTTCATAATTTTTTGGCGACGATTTGTAAGAAAATTGAGGTAATGTAGGTCGATTTCTTTTTCGAAACAAAATCCGGAACATTCTTTACCGATTAAACAACTTTTATTATGTTTCTTCTAAAAAATTTACTGTAAAATAATTCCAAAAAGTGATTTTCAATAATTGTTTCTAGTAAATTACTTTCTTATTTTAAAATCCTGAACAACCTATTGTCGATATTTAAAAAAAAAATAAAGACGTTTGACATAAATTTGTTTTAAGTTAAAAATTGGGAACTATTGATATTGATAATAAAACTATAGTGACGTAGTGTCAAATAATATAAGTGTAATATTAGTCAATTATGCTATTTCAAACAACCGTTTGACATAATTTATTTTTTATAAAACAATATCCGGAACAACTTTATAGTTAATGAAATATAAATCAGTATAGATATTTTTATTTAGCATTTATATTCTATTTACATTTAAAAAACCGGAACTATGTATTAAAGATCATGTGCTTACTGCAAATAAAATCTAATATAAATTAGAAGAGCAAACAAATATTCGCTGGCATTGATTTGTTTTTCACAAAACATCTGGAACAATCTATTATAGATAGTTAAAACTATTGCAATATTCCTGAATGAAAAATTAAAGGTTAAATCAGATTTACAATAGCCGTTAGTGTTATTTGTTAATCTAATCGTGACGAAAGACCGACCAACAGACAAAACGCACAAAAATAAGCTTCTTTTATTCGGATGGGAGCACTAAACAAAAAATAAATAAAATCTGATTTTTATTAAAAAGAAAAGTTTAAGGAGTTGATTTAGTAATGTTTATAAGTTGCGACGTTACGCTACTGCACGAAAGGCGCTGCATAAAAAGTCCATTTTAAAAAATGTGCGTGATATTTACATACAAAGTGCATTATTAGCCTTTATGAACAAACAGAAATGTTTTCTTTTAATTTTAGCAGCTAGTTGACCAGAAAAAAAACATTTTTAACTATTATATATATTTTGTTGTAAACATTTCTTGTACATTTTATAAATATATTTGACTTAGTGATACTGAAAATACACACAGGATTCCCACCTTAGTTAGCATATTGTAACATTGCCTCCCTTACATTTACGTAATTGTTTTAGAATTGGTGTATTTTTATGAAAAAATCGCTTGCATAATTAATTGTATGAATCCTCGAGAAGCTGCTCGTATAGATACATTTTTTTCTCTAACTAGGCCGTGTGACTAAGTGGATTTTTTCCTTTGACGTCATATAGAGTTAATTCTTTAAATGAAATGCTAAAAGAACTCACTCTGTGCACCAATGTCTATGAACCCTCGACAAGCTGCTCGTATAGATACATTTTTTTCTCTAACTAGGCCGTGTGACTAAGTGGATTTTTTCCTTTGACGTCATATAGAGTTAATTCTTTAAATGAAATGCTAAAAGAACTCACTCGGTGCACCAATGTCTATGAACCCTCGACAAGCTGCTCGTATAGATACATTTTTTTCTCTAACTAGGCCGTGTGACTAGGTGGATTTTTTTCTTTGACGTCATATGGAGTTAATTCTTTAAATGAAATGCTTAAAGAAATCACTCGGTGCACCAATGTCTATGAACCCTCAACAAGCTGCTCTTATAGATGATATTTTCTAGTCTATCTAGGCGTGTGACATAGTGGATTATTTTCATTTGACGTCATATGGAATAAATTCTTTAAATACTAAAACAACTCGGTATAGTAATGTTTATTAAACCTCGTAATGTGACTCGCATTTTAAAATACATAATAGCTAGATTTAGATCTAATCTAGATTTTTTATACTAGAGCTTGATTTTTTACACTAGATCTAGATTTTTTTTTTACACTAGAGCTAGATTTTTAAAACTAGATTTAAATTTAAGTTCTAATTAAAATAATTGTAGAATCTAGATCTAGAATTTCTTGGTCTAGTTTGGAATGTTTGTTGTTTTACATGTTTCGGATGTTCCTTCAGAATTGTAGTCCAAACCTCCCACAGGACGACGGGGGATGGGAGCGGGCAGGGTTTAAACCTGGGACCATCGATGAATCCAAACGACACTCCAGCGCGCAAACCGCACTACCAGACAGCCATGATTTAGACTATATCAAGATCTATAATTTTAATTAAAGTGTAGATTTTTATTTCTTAAGTCTAGATTGTCAATATGTCAATATTGCAATTTTATAAAATACTAAAAGTAATCTACTTTTTTAAAATTTAATATTGCAATTAGTCTATTATATAAATCTTATCTTAATTACATCTACATTATCCCAAATATATATTTTATATCTAGATAAAAAGTCGAGTGACTGCACAGGCAAGTCCCCCCTTAGCTCGCGGAGCTGGGGACACTCGTACAAGACATGCGACACTGTTTCGACGCTCTCTCCACAGTGACGGCATCGGGAGTCAAAGTTAGTGCGGAACCGGGCAAAGTATGCCCCAATAGGACAGTGTTCCGTCCTGCACTGCGCAACTATTGTCTGCTCTGAACTCTTCAGTCGCCACCATGGATCGTCGCGATCTGGTTGACGCATGTGCTGCCAGACACCACGTGCTCTGTCGGATTCCTCCCAGGACTTTAACCACTTCTCATGAATGAGTGCTCGGATTTGTGCCGTTACTTGTAAGTACGTGCTTCGTGCTTCGAGGTGTGTGGCTGCCATTGCACCCTCCCGAAACAACAACAACCAACAATTATATTTTTCTGGAAATTTTTAAATTTTAAAAAATTAATTTAACTAAAAAACATGTTCACATAGAAATAATGACTTATTGCATGACATGATGTGTCTTATACACTCTCGTCATGCTTATTTTGATTAAACATTAGACAAATTCTCATTAAATCTAATATATTCACCGTGTTGGATAGCCTACAATGCGCTGTGATTATACCAATATGTTAACTGCCATAATAATGGCATTCTCAATAATCATAACATATAGACATCTGTTTATAGATTATCATTTAGGTGTTTCTAACGCCACCATAGACCAGCGTGCGTTACAGATCGGAAACAGAACACACAGGTAGCATACAATTGAGAAAAGAATCCCTTTTTGTCAACAAGATAAAATAGTTTAATGTAAATAGAATGAAAAAAAGGGGGGGGGATTACAAAAGATGAGGAGTATAATCATACATCCTAAAGTAATATACAAAGAAAGTATAGATAAATCGAATGATTAACTCATCATAATGACTGCTGATTGCATACATGTTAGTGCCTTATTGTTCGTATGACTTAGCTCTTAGGATCCTGAGTTCGGTCGATGCCTCAGAGGCTTATCCCTCTGCCTAGGTGCTGTAGACTGTTTTAGTCTGCTAGCGTGAGCAGCAGCTTGGGAGGTGCCATCTTCAGCTGAACTACTGCAGTTGGATCGGCCCCTTCTGTGTACTGTACATAGAAATGTTTCTTTTGAAACAACTAGAATCTTCATCTAAATATGATTTAGACTTTTCGAAACATTCATCATGGATTAAAACTCTAGATCTACAATGGTGAACAAATATTGTCTCGATTTGTAAAGGTTCTAGATTTAGATCTTGATTCTAGATGCTTTCCTATTACCAAAAGATGATGGCTTAGAAAAAATGGCCAGCGGTAATACCTTAGAATGATTAGATCTACATACAGGGCCGCCACTACCTATTGTGCAATGTGTGCATTGGCCGCAGGTGGCCACATCATAATTCCAAGGTTACTTTTTAAAAAAAAAATTTGTTAAATAGAAAAAAAACAACAAATATTTTTATTAAATTCTAATTATTCCATTATCCTTTGAATATATTAACGATATTCGTACATAAGAAATTATTTTGGAAACTATAACAAATAAAAGAGAGCTGCGTGCGAGGGATTTCCACGGGATTTTGCATAAGCGTCTGTTCATTTCTGGCCTTGAATATTGGTGGGTTGTTTTTAATATTTGTTTTTGAGTCGAATAGCCCACCCTTTAAGTAGATCTATTACCGGTAATTAAATAGTCAATTTTTTAAAAAAACATTCACTGGGAAGGGGGGGGGGGGGAGGGCGCAACGTCCTGACAAAGAGGGGTGTTATAGAGTGTGTGTGTGTTTCCTAAGCGGCGGTAATAAGAGGTTAATCAATGTGGTTATGACAATGATGAAATCAGCGTACCTAGTGCAAATGTGAGACGATCTAAAGACATGAAAGAGTAAAGACTGTATTTTTGTTGTGAGCTAGATTTTGTTTTAAATATCAGTTTATTTCATTACTATTACATCTATATTTCATCTCAAATTGAATTGCGAATAATAACAGTTATATTGAGTCTTTTTTGTTCACAAAAAAGTTTGTTCAAGTTATTTATTAACAAATATAAAACACCTTCATCGGTTCAGTTGTACTAGCCATTTAGAGCTACATGCCAACAGTCGATCAACAACGGGGAAGGGGGCGGCAAAAGAATAAAAAAGATCCAGACTTGAGCGGAAAACTTGCGCATCTTCAATTCTATCTCCAATGCTATCTCCAATTCTATCTCCGCTTAAAAATTATGTAGGCAATACAATTTAAAAAAAAACACACACTTTTCATACCAAAATATCAAAGTAACATTCAATCTTGCAATACATCCCCCTCCCACGATATGACTGTTATTAGATAACAGTCATTCAACATATATATATATATATATATATATATATATATATATATATATATATATATATCATGGGCGTAGCCAGGGGGGGGGTTGGGGTTCAACCCCCCCCCCCCGAAATGAAATCCCCCCCCCTTTGGGGGGAGGGATCGGAATTTAGTGAATGATTTTTTGCTTTGATTTTGTTTATTTTAGGTGAGATTTTAATACTAAACCATCAATTGCACCAGCACAACCAATGGGGTTTTGAGTTTAAAACCCCTTACCAGGGGGTTTTGAGTTTAAAACCCCCTACTAGGGGTTTTGAGTTTTAAACCCCCTACTTGGGGTTTTTGCAGTTAACCCCCCTCCTCTTCTATAAAAAAAAACAAAAAAAAATGCAAACGACTATCCCCAAATTCCAAGAGCACAGTTAAGGAATATTTTGATTTTAAAACCCCTCCAAAATTTACGATAAACCCCTTCTTCAATATAAAAAAAAGTTAATTACGCACTCAAAATGTTATGAGCGTAGCTAAATGGGTTTTGACTTAGTTTTTAGTTTAAACCCCACTTCTATGAACGCTGCCAAAGGGGTTTTGAGTTTAAACCCCCCGCCAGGGGGGTTTGAGGCTAAAAAATACATCTTCAGTGTAAGAAAAAAAGCAAATTACGCACTCAAAATGCTATGAGCGTTGCCAAAAGGGGTTTTGAGTTTAAACCCCCATTCAGAGGGGTTTAATGCTAAAAATACCTCTTCAATATATAAAAAAAAAAGCAAATTACACACTAAAACTATTTGAGCGTAGCCAATCCAATCGGGGGTTTTGAGTTTAAACCCCTCTTCTACAGATGGCGTTTGTTTAAAGTTTAAAACCCCTCCAGATGGTTTTGAGTTTAAGATCCCCCTACAGAGCATTTTGAGGTGGAAAACCCCCAACAGATGATTTTGACGATAAAACTTCTCTTTTCGATATAAAATCTAAAGCAAACTACAGTCACTTAATTCCAAGAGCGTATTCAAGAGTGGTTACACATTTTTACCAGTGGCAGAGCTCCCTTAATAAACTGTAGTGAATAGTCATCTGCCGAAATTGAAAAACACTAAATGTGGCTCAACAAAGATGGCTAAGACAGATTTTAGTAGTCAGTTATAGAGATCAAGTTTAAATCAAGGAAATCCTATGCCGAACTGGGAGTCGACCCTTTAGTAAGATTGTGAGAGAGCGACGCATGAGGTTTGCGGAACATGTTCTCCGACAAAATGAATTAGGCATAAGAAGAGTTGCAATGATATCCTAGTACAACTTGACGCCACTCATTCATTGAGGTCCTCATGGCAGGTGGGAAGAGGCTTCAGACATTACCAGTGACAGATTTTTATGGAAACAGCTTGACGTCAAATGCTCCGAACGGCGCGGTAGGGTCTAAGTCAGTAAGAATAGCACATTAGGTTTTTGAAATACAACTTTTTAATAGCAGGAAAATGCACTGTAGATACCTCAGAATATGCATTTTGTTGGCTTTCAATATCAGAAATAGTGCTAGGCGGCGGGGCTTCGCCCCGCGCTGGGGGAGCTCCTAGCGCTCCCTAGCTAGTTTTGGCGGGGAATCTACAATTTTTCCACTAACTCATGGAAGAACCTATTCTAGGGCACAATAAACGTCTTCCGAAAGAAGGAAGGGTCAGAATGCAATAAAGATTATGTACACACACACACATAAATACATATAAAAAAAATTTCGAGGGGGGGGGGTGGGGGGGGGGGGAGTCCTGGGGGGGGATATATATATATATATATACATACATATAAACATATATATCTGTGACAGGTTTTCGCGTGTGACGTGTGTTTGGCTTGTTTAATGTCTAGGGGATAATTATTTTTGAAGCTATCACACACCGACATATCAGCATATAAATCGGGAGCAGGCACGCAACGAGACAAAGCAATGAAAGAGAGATACATAAGTTAAAATTGAAGAATATTTATTTAAATAAACTATTACATTGAAGGATAAAAAGGGGAAGGGTTTGCATCTATCTCTAATCAATACTATATCTAATCATCACTCTTGCACTTAATAAGAGAGTGTGTCACTTTGTCTTCTGAACTTAGCTGATTGTCCTACTTGGGTCGCAGCTGGCTGTGTCCTGGCTTGAGGTTCTGCAGCTGGAGGTGGCGCTCTAGCGGGTAGAGGGACGCCGGTGATACAGTTCTTGTGGAGTCTCAATCCAAAGTTTTGATATCTGTAGTGGGCACAGTAGGGCGGGTGGCCGGCTACCGTGGGCGCACGCGTACTGCGGGTAGAGCTGATCTGCCGTGGGCAGCATAGTTAGCAGGATAAGTCCAGTGAGTTGCGGGGATCTGGCGGAGCTATGACGTCTCGCACAGACACGTCGTACCAACTAGTTGACAAGTGGGCTGTCAAATAGGCAGGCGAGTAGAGCCGATAGCGCCAAGTAGTAGAGCCAAATAGGCCATTGAGTAGGTTGACGAGTGGCTGTCAAACAATGCCGAATAAAAAGGCAAACAAATAGTTGAGTAGATCCCAGTAGGCAGGAGATAATACTCAATAACAAATAGGCAATAGTGCAGTGCTGAATGGCACTAAGTACATAGGCCGAATAAGTAGGCAGACACCTGAGGGAGGCACCAGGTATTCCTCTAAAAGTAAGAATGAATGAAATAGTCCAGACTCGACTGGTCCGCGAGAATGAGAAGTGAGAGAGTGTCTGTCCCGCCTTATTCTACCTTATAAAGGTCTGGAAGAGGTGGGCGGAAACAGGATTATCTCTCACGTGGGTAAAGTCCGACGAATGTCGCACATTGGAAGGGCCAAGAGGCGTGGCGACACGAATAATCTCCTTGATCAAAGAGAGACGTGGGTGGGGTAGAACAAATTATGAAGCGTGTTCCATCAAAGGTGGCTTCGACTTGAAAGCCGGACATCTGGCGCCTAAGACAAAAGTACGAGACTGAATGTTTAGTTTTCCCCCGGTCAAGGGGAGATAAGTGAAAAGACTCGGCCTAGTTGTTGCCAAGGTGATGGACTCAGTCTAGTGAGAAGAGGAAAAGGTGGGGCGGGTGATGAAATTGGGGATAGAATGGGGAAATAATTAAAATAAAATAAATAAATAATAATAAATAATAATAAATGCTGTGATAAAATTGAGAGACTCTGACAGCAAGCTTTTGACTTGTCACAATATCTACACACAAATGTATATTAAAGTGAAATATCCCCTATTAACGTGATAAGAGAAACATGTCCAGCTAAGGCTATCACTTATATGGCACTATTTACAACAAAGGGAAAGAGAAAAGAACAAGATTACAAAGAGAGTATGTGTTGCCACACAAACTCAGAGGAGGCCCCCATGGGAGACGGATCACTGTCGGATCCGCATATTCGCAAGGAATATTCAAGACGTGATTGTCACCGTGTTATTTTATATGTTATGAATGTGGCTGTGGTTATCGATGTAGGCGTGGTGGTGACATTGGGTTCTTGTTACAAATCACAGAATAATGAAATGACGCTGGGTGTAGCAGACACAATAAGTTTAATATAACACCACATAGTGAATACACCATACAATTTGACCCAGGAATGGTCAGTATTAATCCAACAGTAATATACGAATATCACAACTTAGTACTTATTCTATAACCAACTACTTTAAACATCTAACTCTACTGCTTATATCTTAAGTGACTCAATACAAGTGCTTGCTACAAGATCTCTATGTGGACTGACTTGCCTTTTAACTCTCTGGTTCACCTAAGGTCAAAAGTGTTCACCTTGGTGCAACATGGGTTGTGAATAAGATTCACAATATGGAATTAACATACACAATACAGAATTAGGGTTTCTACTCTATGGCACCAACTTTGAGGTGGTGACATTACCTATCACCCCCCTTTTGAAAAAAATTTTGAAGAAATTTTTTTTTTTTAGCTTGACGACATAATTATCATAAGTAGGATCAATTGGAATTCTTGGGGTCTATGAAATGTACAATTGCAGAGTTCAAATAGAACTACAAACTTGCAATAAAATATATAATATGACAGTGTTACACAAAATATTTGCTGAATCAAAAAAAAAATTCATACAAGGGCAAAATTCTCTAATTCATCATATTCTTGTAAGGCAATTCAAATAATTCTCTGAGTCAAATACTTAACATCCCAAATAATTCTTTACATGTAGTTCTAATATATACATCAATATTCAAATGTGTTCAATATTTACAAGTCTTTTTCATAATAATATGTGCAAAGTGTGACGAAAATTTCAATGACAATCTCCTATGTCACAATGTGAAAAATTAATACAATTTTTTATTCATAATATCTATTTATAAAAAAATCTTTGACACTATAGAAATGTTAGTGTCAGTTGTGATACAATCTTTGAGTTTACATTAATTTGTTCAAGCATATATATACAAGCATAACATCCTACTAGTTTAGTTGTATTCATTTTAATCTGTTGTGAAAAAATGTGTAAGTCCAATTTAAAAGAATAATATCAAGTGTCTCTTTCAGTACTTGAAATATCAAAAAGTTTGTACAACAATCTTCTTGTTTACATCAATACAAAAAAATATAGTCCATAAGAATAGTTTGACAAAAATGTTTTCAAAAAAAATACAAGTGTATGTCAATATTTGATTACACTAATTGACATTAAATAAATAAGTTACATTATGAATCAATCTCCTTTTTTCAATAGTATTGAAAAATGTGACTAAGTTATATAATTGTGATAAATGACATAGTAAAAAATTGCAATCTTGTTTACAATAGCTGTAGAAAAAAAATTTTGTCCAAGTTGTTCTCAATACAATGAGAAAAAATAATGTTTACATTGCATGGAAAAAATTAAGCTAGGTACTGAATAAGTTGGGAAAAAATTCAATGTTTGTTTACATTGTTGAGTACAAAAATGTTATTCTTGTTGACAAAAGAATGTGAAAAAATTGTTGGTTACAATGTAGTAATCAAATTCCAAAGTTTGTTTACAAATAGAGTTTTTAAAAAAAATGAAGTCTTAGTTCTAGTTCAATGTTTACAAATAGTATTCAATGTTTACAAAATAATGCTCAATGTTCACAAAATGACATCATAGCTGGTTGTAAAAATATTTTTTTTTACTTTAAGGTGTGAATCTTAAATCTTTGAAATTTACAATGGTGACTTTAATTCTTTGACCTTGAATAGTGTTTTCATACATCTCATGCAAAATCTTCTTGTATTCCTCAAAATCTTTGTTATCTAACCACATAAAATAGCCATATTTTGGATGCTCTTCAATACTACTATAGGTACAATTACTAGATACATTTTCAACACTAGATAAGATATCATCCAATGAACAATTACCAGGCAATTTGTATAGACATAGATTAGTTCTAATTTGTGGCTTTTCCCAAGGTTTGACCAAATTTGGATATGCTCCAATAATTATTGAACAGATAGTGTTTTCTAGAACAACAACCTTAAATTTCCCATTTATCCATGGTGATGTAATATCTACCATAGCAATTTTACAGTGTATGATTTTACTATTGGGCATAGTAACAATAGCTATGTCATTTAGATAATTCTCTTGCTTCACTAAATATTTATCTACAAAGGTTGTGGTAGATTCTTCATCTATTATGCACTTAACATCACGTTCATTAACTGATGCACTATAGAGTTCTAGTTGTTTACTATTTTTAAATGTTAAGGCCATTTTCTCATTAGTAGTTCTGTATTGAGGTCTGAATTCATCTCTATGAGCATTTGTATAGGAGCATACTTCCTCTGTTTGTATCTCACTAGTTACTTTTAGTGTTGTGCTAGAATCTGTTTGACATTCTACATCTACTTTATTTGTATCTGCAATTGACTGATTATGTTTAGTTGCTTCATGTATACTGACATTGTTGAAATCATGTGAATTAGTAGTTGATGCTAACTCAATGTTTTCTTGATTCACACTATTAGCCCATTTTACTAAGGCTTCTTCTGACAGTTCAACTATATTCTCTATGTTCCCTATAATTAGTTCTTCAGCTGGGTTGTTCATTACTATGGCTTTGTATTGACCAGTGAACCATGGTGATTCAATGAAAACTAATGCTGTTTCACATACTTCCCATAGATCTTTATTCGCATAAGTCAGTGTGACCTTGTCTTCAAGTATCTGTTCAGGTTTTACTAGTGATTTCTTTACAATGATTGAGGTGCAGCCGCTGTCACGTAATGCATATACCTTAATGCCATCCACTTATGCAGGATACACTTTTAATTTGGCTACCTTTGTCTGTATATATGCTACTGTTTCATATTCTATTGGTCTTTCAGTTGCTACAGCTGCTATGTTTTGTCTGGTATGATTGTTATTGTGGTAAGTATGTTGTCTATCTTGAAATTGATCTCTTCTAGACATTCTGTTGTTTTGCCATCTTCTGTTTGTTTGATGTGATCTACTGTTAGTTGGACTGTAGCTTTGCCATGTTCTTCTGTTATATTGTTGTTGATAGGATCTATTATAGTTAGGACTGAAGCTCTGGAAAGTTCTGTTATCTCTTCCATATTTATGGTTTCTATTTACATATTGCTGTTTTTCTGATGCCATTCTCTTTCTGCACTCTGCTTTGGTGTGACCCAATATGCCACAGAAAAAACATTGTATGCTCTTGGCATATTTAAATTTATTTGTAGATCTTGGATGGTTTTCTGTCACTGTTGCAGCTACATTGTACAATTCCCTTTTGTCAATGGTGATGTTTGGGTGGGAGTCCTTGTATGTTGTTAAGTTTGATATCAATTCAGCTTCATTTTTTATTTTTCTCTCCTTCAGGAATGAGAATGCTGCATCTGTAACATTAATTAGCACATTCTCAATGAGAAAGAAATCTAAGATCTGTTTGGGGTCATCTAAGTTGCATTTTACGAGTTGTAGCCACTTTGTCATGTTCTGGCGCATGTCATGTATTGTTCTTTTTAAATCTGTATTCTTTGCTAGTTTTATTTCCCTAAAAAGTTTTGATAGTGCTCCTCCGTTTTGCCAAAATGTTCAATTAGTCTTTGTTTCACTGTGTTGTAGTCTTTTCTTTGCTCCATAGTTAGTGTGTCGATGATGTTTAGTGGTTCACCTCTTAGGTTAGCTAGAAGTTGTTGAGCCATTTGTGCACTATTCATATTTGCTGTTTGACAGATGTATTCAAATTGAATAATGAAATTTTCCAATGTGTCTTCTTTTGGGTCAAAGTTCCTAAATTTGCTATGATACTGATGATGAGATGAAGTTTGACTTGCTGAATTGTCTTTATTTTCTTTTGCTAGCTTGGCCATTTTTTCTTCATGTTCTTTTAATTTTATTTCATGCTGGCGTTCTTTTTCTTTCTCTAAGTTTTCTTGTTCTTTCTCTCTCAGTCTTCTTTCATGTAGCCTCTCTTCCCGTTGCTTGTCTTTTTCTACTCTAATTCTATCTATTTCAATTTTAATGAATGCAGCTCTATCATCTTCTTTTAACTTTAGTTTATCCACTATCTCTATTAGTTTTTCATACTCAGCCATTTTCAAAGATTCAAATTAGTAATATAGTTAATTAATAGATATGTGTACACTAGGTAGTTGTAAATGAATATTGTACGATAAATAATTATTATAGCTCAAATAGTAATTGCAGGTAATAGTAGATATATATTTTGTGCGAAACAATTGAGGTTATGAGTTATCTTAAGTTATTCTTGGTACTTTGTCTAGTTCATAATGTAATACTTTACTGATCAATTATGTGATTATGTATTTTTAGTATCTCCACTTGCAATGTAAAAATTTATTGCAACAAGTAATTCACAATTATGTGAGCCTTATTAGTCTGATAAATAGTGATCAGTGTATCAATAGTATCAAAATAGTTCAATGTGCTCAAAGTATATATTATATACAATCAATCTTGTCACAATCTCAAATCAAAATATATCCCATAGTGTATCAAGTGTGTAGTGTAGTGTTGATAATAATAAAAAATAGGTTGAAATAAGAAGTAAAATAAATGTATATATTAATAAGTAAATAATTAGACAAACATAAATACACTATAGATACTAAACAGTCTGCTTTAAAGAGACATTACAAGATAGTAGAAATAGTAGGCAAAAGAATTACAATGAGTAATAACTATGACGCAAAAAGAAATTCAACAAATGTAAACAAGACAATACAAGAGTTTAACAATATGATAGATACTTGACGAAATACAAACTTAACTAGTACAGCTATACGATCAAGTATTTACTTTATCTGAAGAGTCCCTACCAATACCTGGATGCTTACTTGAAAAAAAAAATGCTCAGACTCAATAGATAATTAAATTTAGTCCCTAAAGTCAAATGTATATATAAATACAAATGTAAACAATGAAAAAAATTGTGGTGTAGTTCAAGAGAACTAATCAATACTGATAATACTAAGGGTAATTAAAGTTACTTCCCTTAAATATTCACTTGATGCTTGACTTGTACATAAAGTTCCGGTGATGCTCCACATAAAATATGTCCACAGTACAGTTCATAAGTAATCCACTTGCTAAATCCGCAGCACAACGGTACAGTTCATAAGTAATCCACTTGCTAAATCCACAGCACAATGGTACAGTTCATAAGTAATCCACTTGTTAAATCCACAGTACAATGTTAAATGATACGGTACTCAAGTTCTTGAACAATAGTAATCCAATCAATACTTCATATGTTTGACAGATAATCCATTAAACAATTCATATAGTTGACAAGTAATCCAATAAATAATTCATGTGCTTGATAGGTAATCCACTGTTTCGTACAGTTGCTGAAACAAAAATAAATAACTAAAAATGACCATAAGTAGTGACGACAAGAGAGGTCTAAGAGTGAGAGCGCTCTCTTATTAAATGTGCTGTTAGACAGCGACAATATGAGTGTGTCATTAGAATTATGACGAGCACTCGATGTAGATGATTCTTGAATATGTCAGCTACTTCGACTGACCATATATCAGCTGTCTTCAAACGATGACTTGAATGACTTGTAGTACTAGATTTTCACCCACACCGGTTGTAGTATCACGGTTGTCTAGTTTCACCCACACAGGCTGTAGTATCCAGGTTGTCTCAGCATATCATGTTTGATCTCTTTCGCTTAGGATGTTAAAATAACTTTGAACAATGCTGTGCTCCTAAAGCTATCTCAACTGGTGTAAAAGTACAACCACATAAATCAGGCTTCCAGATAAATGACACTTAGGACAGTAGTCAACTGGAAAAGTTGAAAATACAGCTCAGACAGGAACAGTTCAAATTGTTCATTTCATCACAGATGAAAAAAATAGCTTGCTAATGGTAACTGTGTCATGGCAGGTCAATGTGACATGTAGTAGTAGATCTAGATACCAAGTGTGTAGTCAAAAAAATTTAATAAATTCTGGATTAGTTGCAATTCATGTAAAGTTCAATCTTGAAGTACAAGTTAAAATAGTAGGCACAGTTAACTTTTAATTTCAGCTCTGTTTTCTGTTAGAGTGTTAGACTAGCTGAAGATAATAATAATGTCACTCTTGGATCACGTGAATCTCACTTGAAAAATTGTATGCTGGTCTCAATAAATGTAGATCTAGGTCATCTCTTTAATGTTGAATGTGTCGCTGAACGACCAAATGAGAAAAATAGTAGAGTCTATAATAATCAGGTTTTAGATGTCTTGCTCGTTGAGTGGCGTCATGTGTAAACAAATATTTTTTAGAGTTACTTTTTCATGTGTTAACTAAATAGTTCACTTGCCAACTTCAAAAATATCCGTATAAATGTTACTGTAAGTAACTGTAGTATTAAAATACTTCTGACAGCAATAGGAAAAATTCTTGACTTGTTCCTCTGGTGCTCATAAATCCTTTAAGTTAGTAGATCTGACACTTCTGATATCATAAAATATCGTTTGCTGACACTTCTGACACTATAAATGCTGTTTGCTGACACTTCTGACACCAAAGATGTCATTTTCTGACAATAAATGACTGGCACTTTGGACACTTCTGACACCATTAAATGTCACTTTCTGACAATAAATGAATTATGACTTTGGACACTTCTGACACCATTAAATGTCGTTTTCTGCCACTGTGTCATGGCATCCCACTTCTGACACCATAAAATGTTACCGTGTTATTTTATATGTTATGAATGTGGCTGTGGTTATCGATGTAGGCGTGGTGGTGACATTGGGTTCTTGTTACAAATCACAGAATAATGAAATGACGCTGGGTGTAGCAGACACAATAAGTTTAATATAACACCACATAGTGAATACACCATACAATTCGACCCAGGAATGGTCAGTATTAATCCAACAGTAATATACGAATATCACAACTTAGTACTTATTCTATAACCAACTACTTTAAACATCTAACTCTACTGCTTATATCTTAAGTGACTCAATACAAGTGCTTGCTACAAGATCTCTATGTGGACTGACTTGCCTTTTAACTCTCTGGTTCACCTAAGGTCAAAAGTGTTCACCTTGGTGCAACATGGGTTGTGAATAAGATTCACAATATGGAATTAACATACACAATACAGAATTAGGGTTTCTACTCTATGGCACCAACTTTGAGGTGGTGACAGTGATCTTGTTTTGATTGTTAAAAGCAATAAAGTTTCAAAGATTCATTTCGCGTTGTAAAAAAAAAATTTAATGTAAAATCTCCCGCTGGTCGACGGAGGATGGCATCGAGCAGGGTATGAAACCGAGACCGTAGAGATACTCAGTCCTGAAGGCCATGCCGCTCATGCATAGCAGAAAGTACGGTCTAACGTTTTACAAATGATAATACGTACAATGTAAAGTAAAATTCTTAAAATTATATTCTTGTTGAATTTCAAACAAAATTAATTGTAATAATAATTAAAAAAAACACAACAAGAAAACGTGTTCGGGCCTTTGTGTCTTGCTGCTGTCACTTTTTTGTTGTCTGCATTGATTTTTTTCCTTTGGTCGCGACCAGACCGGCCCATTTGGTACCGGCCCACCGGGCATTTGCCCGTTTGCCCATATAGCCAGTCCGCCCCTGCTTGAAAGGATCATTAGCTAAGTTTAACATACATCTAAATCCAATCCACTTGATTAGTAAACACAAACTAAGGCCCGCAGGCCGCGGGTAATGTCAGCCTAGTATATGTATATACCTTTGGATAGATCAGCTGTGTGGAGCGGGGGAGACTGCTTTGTGGGCGACATCGTTCCGACCACAGCTAATGCCCAGGCATTTATCTCCGAAATGCACTATTCCATAATAATGTTTTTGTAAAACACTAAGAACAAAGACTAAGCATTGTTCAGAGAAGGACACTATTCCATGATTAACTTGGACATCTCTCTATCTTCTTGTCTTTTTTATAAAGCTGCTCCCCAATTAGGTTTCATCATTCATTGTAGCAGAACAAATATATTCAACTTTAACCATAACATATGTAACTTTGGTGTTTCGTTTGCTTGCTAAAATTATTTTTTTCAGATTTCATCTCATTTTTACAAAATTCTGTTTTGAAACATTTTTTTTATACTATACAAGGACATCAAAACAATGTGATGAAGGCTTCCGAGGACGCTGTCATCCTAAATGAGTGTTTTAAACTATTTCAAAGTATCCACTTCGATGTCTCGGATTCAAAAGTCTTACATTTACAACTGTTGGGATAGTTATTTAACACAGTGAATTTCTCTGACATTTTGAAAACAAAGTTGTTATAACACATTATAAATACAGAAAAAAAAAAGAAACCGATTGAGCTTTGAGAAAATTGAACAATTAACAGCTGTTTCGCAATTTTAATTCGTGAATTAGTGTCATCCGTAAGTTCTCGCGTGGGTCCCAACCAGTCGTCATGGGCTCAAGTGCAATGAATCCCTTTGCGCCATTGTTGTTACTCCTCAGGCTGTGGGGCCCTAATGGTAGTGGGCCCGGGTTCATAGAACCCATTCGCGCCATGGGTGCTATGCCAATGGTATCGTTAATGCTTAAAAAGACATTATTACATTAAGTGAAGTCGTTTTATGTAATAATTAGGAACTTTCATAATGGTTTTGTGAGAAGCGTCTGCAACAACAATAAAGTCATAAAGATCTTTTAAAAAAAATTCTAGCGAGTAACACTTGGGTCAGAACGGTTAAGTTTCTTTCCAGTGACTTGCCATCGTTCAGTTGGCACTTTGTACGCCAACAATTAGGCACGCCACAAGACACTTTTCTGAACACCAGTAGGATCCTTCGATCCAGCCCATTACGAACGTAGACTAGATGATCAGATGCCTAGAACATATCTCACAATTCACTGTTCAGTATCAACTTGTCCCAAGCTTCACTTCGAGTTTGACTTGCTCTTTTCTTTCTAAGAGTAAAGTGTGGTGTTGACCAAAACATACTGAATTTCGGAAGCTTACAATGCAGGAAAACTCCAGATTCCAAATGCTTACAGGCCTATTAGCTGGATAAGGAGGAGTTGGGGGGGGGGAAACCACTATTAAAAGTATGTCATTATTGTTTTAGGTTTGTTCTCTACTTGCTGGAAATGCTATCAATCTTGATGTTGATGAAAAGAACAATGAGAAATGTTTTCAAATATTTAAAAAAAATATTACAACTCCCTGGCAAAGTAGCTGACAGTAGATGGTCATTGAAATAGACGGAAAGCTCTCACAGATGTTAAGGCCCAGAAGAAAGCCCTTGTAGAAGACAGGCTCATAAGACTTAAAGTTAAATAGACATCTAGCGGGCAACAAGACTTTCGACATTTGCCCTTGATGAGAGATATCATAGTTCGAGTCAAATACAGTTCCCAATTTTATTTGTTTAGTACCCGTTTAAAGTTAATTTTCCACGTGTATCACAGAAGATAAACTCAGTTTAAAATTGTGATTATGAGTATCAATTAGTTCTTGGATTCACCGTTATATTTTTGTTGCTCCTGTCATTATCCATAAACCAATATTTTGAATCTTGTCTTTTTTTTTTAGCTTGGTTTGGGCTGTAAGCCACATGCTGTTGCACCTTATCCTAGAGCGGATGTCATGTAACTGGTATAAGTCTTTTTCAGAATATTAGCATTTTTTCCCCACTCTGTGCCGGCTAATTTTTTCATAAGGGATAGTGTCTGGATGCCTTGGCTCTGTTTTTTTCTATTTATTCTCTACAAGTTAATTTCGGGTGATAAGTGACTCGAAAATATGGAGGACTGTTTTTTTTTAAACCTCTAAGGTTATTTGTATTTTTGGTTGTTTTGTTGACAGCGAGAAGGTGTTATTTGTCGTCGTTTTGTGTTGGTGGACACTGGGGGAGCTACCACTTTCTACCAAGCGCGTCCACAGGTGGCGGATATGGTAAAGACACTTAGATAAAAAGCTTAGCTGTGAATACCAAATAAACAGCAACGGTGCAACTGTGTTGCAGTCATGGAGGATGAGGTGGAGTGTTCCACTGGCTAAGAAACTCACTAAAAACATCTCAGAAATCCAGGGAAATCATTGTAATAGCGAGTTTAGGGCGCTCTAACTCTAAACCCTGGTAGATAAAACTGGTTAGCTAGGGATAGCAGTACGTATAGGAGAGATAACTCCGAGAATAAACAACTGCTACTGCTCAGATGATCTTGGATGCTCAAATGTTTTGACAGCATACCATGAAAGAAAAGCAGGTGGAAGTAAATGGCCTTCCTGGTACATAATACATTGACATGCAACCTCATCTATGTTGTCATAACAGTAAAACTAGAGATTTCCTAGTGTGTATAACTAGCCCAACGATAAAGTCATCTAGTTAATCAATTAGTGATAATTAATTTTTTTATATTGAAATAGGGAGTTAAATCTTGCAATATTTAAAGATTGAACATTAATTTTGTGTGTTTTTTTCGCCCTAGATAAGCTTTGTTTTTTTATATTTTTTTGTCCATTTGCTTGTTTGTGTTTAGCTCTAGGGTTCAGCTTTACTTCCTCTTTCATGGCGTCATAGACAATATGGCGACTCTTGTATTATAATAAAAGAACAAATAATGGTGAGAACTAACATATTTTGTTCAGCTTTATAAAATATGCGACTAATAAATCTTTGGGATTCGGGTACTTCAAGACTTAAGCCAAGGTAGAATTACAGTAAAACTGTACCGAAAGCGATCAGCACAATATAAATTTTACCACTAGACATAGTATGCCAAAATATTATTTCAATAACAAAAAAAACTCATGAACACACTTAACAGTCAACACACAATCAATGGTGATCCAGAAATGAGCTTTCTACGTGCAGATTAGACTCTTTCAATATACATTAACACCAAACGTCAAAATCACAGTTTTATAAATAATTTAATCTAAATTTAAGAAAAGTAAACAATCAAAACACTATTTTGTTTTTATTCATCCCATAGACTTATATATATACTAGATCTAGACTGGACATGGAGATTTTTTAACGCAACAAAAAATGTGAAAATTTTTTAGAAAGTAGGATCAAGGCGTTGTTTTGTAAAGTAGTTAAAAGAAGTAAAGTTTTTTTTTTCAACCCTAACCTATGTAACATATAATTTAATTTCTAGATCTAGATCTAGTAATTGAACATCAAAAATAAGAGTACTCTCGTTTCATAATTATTATTTTGCAATTTTTAGATACATAATCTAGAAAGATCTAGGTAATCAATCTATTTAAATGTACATAAGATGATTAAAATCAACATGAATTATTTCAATCTAGGATTTTTGAAACATTATCTCAATGGAAACAAACAGGAAATGGCTTTGTTTCATATATTTGCGTGAATATCCGAGAAATGATTTTGCATTATTTCTAAACTTTGAAAACTAAAGATCATTACTTTTCTAAGACAGAAAAGATTGATTGGGGCGACTCCCATTAGACAGGCTCTAATAAAAAGAGTTTACGTACATAAAAATCTATATATGTATAGGGCAGTGAATCGATCAATCGCGGATAAGAATTTATTTCCGGATTCCAGTCTAGATCTAATATATGTCTATGATTCTTCCATTTTCAGCTTCCATTTGTTTCTCTTTCAAAACGCAATCGCACCATTCCAGATTCACACCAAGATGCGCACATGACAAAAAATTTATTTTGATTTCTACTTTGATGTAGTGGGCTGACACGGGTTACACAGATAGTAGATGAGTTCTTCAGCCTGTGCCAATGACTGGCCTTTAAGTGTGGTAGCTCCTTCGATCTTAACGCCATAGTTGGTTGGGTCAGCGATAAACACCTAGTAAAAAAAACTTGTGGCACTTCAGTGTGATCATTGAAACATTCTTAAATAAATCTATTGCCATTAGTGCCGTATCTATCTATCTATCCGTCCGCCTGTCTGACTGTTTTCTATCTATCTATCTATCTATCTATCTATCTATCTATCTATCTATCTATCTATCTATCTATCTATCTATCTATCTATCTATCTATCTATCTATCTATCTATAAAATTAAGAGCACCTATTGTCTACCTAACTCTAATGAATACTTTGATATTAGTTGAGGCACGAAGAATAAGAAGAAGTTGAGGAACAAAGGAAACCGGGCCCAATCTGAAGCCTAAATGATCTACTCAATGAATTGAAAGGGGAAAGTTTAGATTCACAGTCAAGAAGCAAGAAAATATAATTAAAAGGACAATTGATGGTCAAATCATCGGCTAAACTGTATCATAAGTTTCATTTAATAGTCCAGCTAATTTGCTAAATATAGTGTGTGTGTCAAAGTCTAAAAACTTTTAGATCTAAATATACTTATTGCGCTACTGACCTCAATGCCCTGATCCAGCAAAGTTTTCACTTGTTTTGACACTAACTCTGCAGACTTCTTCCCTCCTACTACCAAGACGGCAACTTTCCTGGCGTGAGATCTGGCTCCTCGCTCAGTGGTGTAACCAGAAGTAGCTAGTTGCTAGAGAAATGGGGATATGAAAACATTACAATAAAATTTTATAAGGTTATAATTTAAACTCACCACCTCAAGACATGTTTTGTTTTATTATTTACTTTCAATAAAGCATAAAAAAAAAACAAAGCCCCGTGTGTGTCTAATGATTGGTTGAATATATTGGTCAATAGACGTCGTACGCGTTTATGTCTTCAAGATGAAATAGTAGCTCTCAATATGCCTTTGAAATTGATCTTATATTATCTTATATATTACAGACGTTACTTCATAAAAGAAGATAACTACGTCCTACGCATTTCATTTGACTATCTAGTTATGCCTGTTATTCAATGACTTAAACTCTGCTAAGTGATTGGTTTTCCTGGCTGATTCAGGTAACCCATTCCATTCTCTAATGGCACTATGGAAGAAGGAGCATTTCTATCCACAATGTGTCGTTTCATTGCTAGTGTGATGAACAGTTAACAACCTGCGTTAACGACCTTGCGGGACCCTGTACATTGCGTTCATTGACTTGACTAAGGTCTTCGAACTAATCATCATAGATGGCCTGTTTAAAATTTTACAGATAATAGGCTGTCAACCAAAGCTGCTAAATGTAATTGTCTCTTTTCACCAAAATATGATGGGTACTGTGCAGTTCAACGGTGCCTGCTCCGAAAGTTTCAGTGTAAAAGCGGATTTAAAAAAGAATGTGTCCTGGACCCAAGCCTCTTTGAAATACTCTTTTCACTGCTAATCCTTCACGCGTTTGACAAATCCATCGAAAGCATCAAACTCCATACCAAATTTGATGTGTTTTTTTTTTTAATAAAATTGCCAGACTGAGGGCCAAAACTAAAATCAAAACCACCCGAGTAAGAGATATGTTATTCGCGGGCGATGCAGCGGTAGTGGCACACTCACAAGAGGAGATTTAGTTACTAATGTTTTAGGCCTGTAAATAGTATAGCTTAAACAATCAGCACGAAGAAAACAAACGTTATGGGACCACCTGCTACAGCACCACCCTTCATCCTCATAGACGATAACAAGCTGGATGCCGTAAATGAAATCTTCTCCCATGGATTCACAATTTAAGATGACCTGCCTCTAGAAGAGGAGATAAAAAACCCATGTCCTTCTCTAGACTCAGAATAAGAGCTTGGGAAACCAGAAACTTACTACATCGACTAAGAATGGTTTTCCTGGCTGGCTCAGGCAACCCATGCTCTAATAGCACTAGCGAAAAAAGAGCATTTCTACAAATTTGTCCTAGCATATCGAACGAGGAATTAGCCATAATCTTTGTGTCTTCCTGAGTATTTTATTAGGGTTTGTTTTTGTATTTGAAGATAATGGATCAGTGTTTTATGTATAATTGCTACTTTACTTTTGAGTCTTCTATCCTTAAGGCTTTCTAAATTTAGGGATTTTACTAAAGGTAGTATAATGTTTCTACTATTGAGACAATCAAGACCTTGACATTTGATACGTGACAATTGGTTAATAAAAAAGTCACAAATACAATTGAACTTCTAACCTTTGTGAGAGCGGGTAATTTGCTGATACCGTAAGATTTCAATCGATTTCTAATCTCTACTTCTGTAGTGTAGCTGCCTAGATTAAAACCTTCATCGTCTGGGCAGGAACCGGATATGACGCCATACTGAGGAGAAAGTTATCAATATATATAAATTTATATATATAATAAGGCTTGTCTTGGAATTCGAAGATGAGGAATACAGTATGTTCCCTTGGCTACGCAGCATATTTTGCCACACCTAGCACAGCATGCATAACCATTGTTATTGGTCAATTTAGATTTGTGTTTTCGCCGTCTGCCGCTTAATTCATAAACAGAAAGATTGATTTTTTTCGTATATCCGATGTAAAAACTACGAAATTATTGGTACACGAATTATTTAATAAACTACATTATCTTTGTATGCCGTGTCCCTGACATTGGATTTTCTTCTCTTTTTTTAAAATCTTCGTCTTTTAATTTTCTTCCATTTTTCTTTCGGTTCCAACGTATCGCCTCCACATTTCTTCTTACCGCTTTCTTCTCTCTGTTACTGGATTTCATGGCTTAAATTATGTAAACAGGATCTTAAAACTCAAGCTCTAAACAAGAATTAGATTACTTTCACTAACTTTAAACGTGAACAAACTAAGAAACAAACATCTCTTCATTAAATATGTGAAATAAATGGCACTTTATTCTTGTAGTTATTAACCCTTAAGATGCGTGTGGTAGTTTAATCCTCTAAACATCAAAATTGTAATTTCATTGTGCATGCACTCCTTGTAAAACAGCTCAGCAATTTAAGGGTTAAAAATATTTACGAAATTTAAAACAAGCTAGAGATAAATGGCAAATAATGGGGACATTGACAAAAATACAGTATCTCTAGCTTATGACATAGATTTGTTACATACTATTATTACATCCTCTAAACTCTATATGGGGATAACGCTTACACTGTGGACCAATTCTAAATAAAAGCCAACTTGATGAAAGGGAAACTACTACTAATACGTTTGCTACAAAGTAGTGATTCTCCATTTGATAATAAAAAAAGATGATGATAGTGGTAAAACAAATAGTAAAGCACTAACTCACAATAATAGACTGTTTGATTTGCGCTTGGTTTCAAACTCCTATTTAAATATTTAGAGAATTGTTGCATAGTGAATTTGACACTTTAATGTCCCAAATGTTATATGAACGTAGTGTAGTAACAAATGCTGATAGTACATGTTCAAGATAACTAACTATAGTAATATATGCAAAATGTAAATACAAGTACCTCTCCCCCGGCGCATTTTTTTAAACAGTAAGATCAACCTTTTGGTCATTATTTGTTAGAGATATTCTTCTACTCAAACGGAAATGGAGTAACGCTGTCTGAAAGACTTCACCTGAGATCGACTAAGTCTTTGCTTTAGAAAATTGTAACTCTTACTGAAGCACCAGTACTTTTCCTAAAAAATGTAAACAAATTTTAATTCATCCTTAGCCTAAGTACTTTTCATGAGGGATTTTAATACGCCTTTAGCCTAAGTACTTTTCCTGAAAAAAATTAATTAATTCTCCCTTAGCCTAAGTACTTTTCCTGAAAAGTTTTTAAATCACCCTAAGCCTAAGTACTTTTCCTGAAAAATGTTTAATTCAGCCTAAGCCTAAGTACTTTTCCAGAGACATTCTAAAGCTTCAGCACTTACTTGTCATTAGACATTATAATTAGAGATGGGAAACGAACTGAACCCTAACGAACCGAACTCGAAACTCACTACGACCGAACCGAACCGATCCCAAACTTATAGACTGATCTGTACGAACCGAACAGATAGAACTGTCTTTACCTGAACCAAACTGAATCAAGAAACTATATATATAATACTCTTCATGGCTGAACAGTTTGGATAAGAAGTAAAGGAAAGATCACTCTTTTTTTTAGATGGACTAAAGCTACCCCACGAAAAAAAGAAGAGGGGGGGGGGGGAGAACAAGTAGTATTCACCCGTCACGTGTATTGCATAATGCCGTTTTTTTTTTATCGCGCCTAGGATTGGCGTTTTCAGTATTGAATGACACCTTCAAAATAACACATTTTTGTCTATATATTTCAGGAGATTTGAATGAGTTTTCAAAAGATTGTAATAATTTCCGGATATTTCCAGGACTTTTTCCTATATTTTGCAATTTCGGGAGATTTCCAGGAGCTCCTTGTAAATCGACAGGAGGCCGCAGAAAATCTGTTATAAGTTATAAAATGGTTAATTAAAAAATTTATACACGTAGAATTAGCGCGGGTCCTATGAAAATGCGGATCCTATGAAAGTGCTGGGATCACTGCGGACGCATAGGTTTGCAAAGGCTTAGGGCCGACCCTGCAAAATAGCGGCGTATGCTACGCCGCCGATCGACTACTTTGTTAAATTCTTGTAACAATAAAAACACAACAAGCTTAGTTTTCAGCGAGATAACTAGACAGGAATATAATCCATATATGAAGTCGTTTTTTTCCTTTGAAGTGCGATGGTTAAGCAGAGGAAAAATTCTTAAACACTCTGTCTGTCTGTCTCTGTATATATATATATATATATATATATATATATATATATATATATATATATATATATATATATATATATAGCCCGACGCATGGGCTAGACACGGCCGAAGGCCGAGTGCACCGGGAATCTCCGCCATTTTCCTATGTTGTACCAAGCTGACCGTGGAGGGCTCGCCATTAGTGTAACGGCCCCTTGAGGAACTGCGCATGGATTATTGACAGGGTCGTGAGAGCTCTCTTTCAACTCCGTCCGTGCAATGGGTCAACTCTCGCGTACCCTTGGACACTCCCACGGGAGTTTTGTTTCGACATTCATTTAGCAAAGTTACCCCCTCAAGTAACCGTTTCCACCCTGGTGCCACGATGAGGCAGAACAGCGTACCCGTACCCGGGTCCTCTTCTACCTAGATTTGCACTCGATTTTCTGTTCCGGACCGACTTCACCTAGACTGGTTTTTGACTCCGACTTCGACTCATACTTGTGAAGTGACTTGACTTTGACACCATCGCTCTTATACATATGACTGCTGGCCTTTTAGAACTGGACGGTACATCGCTCGATCCTTCTGGTTGATTACATGACTACTTCTCTCGTGACGCTATTGAGCTCTATTCACAGCACAGATCCTTCCCGAACTGTCTTGGCTGACCGTCACAACTCGTCACGATTGACCGCTCGTCTAGCTCTGGCCTGGGGCGATTTGCGTCGGCTGCTACACACACCACTACCCCCTTCTGAGTCACCACCAGGTTTATTACAATATATATGACATGATACTGACTTTTTGTATGACGGAGAAATGAAAGTAAGTGCCTCAACTTATGGTTGGGTTTAACTCATATCTCTAATTCTAATTTACACTCAATCACAGTATGCTTACTTGTCCGGAGACATTCGAACTCACAATGAACCACAGTACTTGTCCGGAGACATTCTAAATCACAATGAACCACAGTACTTGTCCGGAGACATTCTAACTCACAATGAACCCCAGTACTTATCCTGAGACATTCTATTTCACAATGAACCACAGTACTTGGCCTGAGACATTCTAACTCACAATGAACCACAGTACTTGTCCGGAGACATTCTAACTCACAATGAACCACAGTACTTGTCCGGAGACATTCTAACTCACAATGAACCACAGTACTTATCCTGAGACATTCTAACTCACAGTGAATCACAGTACTTATCCTGAGACATTCTTACTCACAGTGAACCACAGTACTTATCCTGAGACATTCTAACTCACAGTGAATCACAGTACTTATCCTGAGACATTCTTACTCACAGTGAACCACAGTACTTATCCTGAGACATTCTAACTCACAGTGAACCACAGTACTTATCCTGAGACATTCTTACTCACAGTGAACCACAGTACTTATCCTGAGACATTCTAACTCACAGTGAATCACAGTACTTATCCTGAGACATTCTAACTCACAGTGAACCACAGTACTTATCCTGAGACATTTTAACTCACAAAGAACCACAGTACTTATCCTGAGACATTCTAACTCACAATGAACCACAGTACTTGTCCTGAGACATTCTAACTCACAATGAACCACAGTACTTATCCTGAGACATTTTAACTCACAATGAACCACAGTACTTATCCTGAGACATTCTAACTCACAATGAACCACAGTACTTGTCCTGAGACATTCTAACTCACAGTGAACCACAGTACTTATCCTGAGACTTTCTAACGTACCTTAAAAAGTGTTCTCACGTACTCTGTAGAGACTGTGGAAGAAATGAAGTCTGTGGTCCAAATGGTGTTATCAATGCCTAAGTCAGCAGGACTGAAGACAAAGTAAATATCTGTTGGATTCTGTTGACAGTCTGCCAGACATATAACATGTTACTTTTAATGAACTAAATGTAGCTTTGGGTATTTCATTTTGTAAAGCCATAAATTCTGCTTTATAAGAAAAATATAATTAAACAAATATTGTCAAAACTAAACGAAAAAGAAGTAGCAAGAGTTCACATATTTTCGAGACAAAAAATGAAAATAAAATGAACATTGTTTTTTTAGAACAAAATAAGTTATTGAACAATAGTTTGTCTTCAATGTTTGATACAAACATTTATATTACAACGACATCTAAGGAAATTCTAAAGAAAAAATTCTATTTTTCAATAATTCAAAGAAAGTTTTAAAGAGTAACGACTTCTCTTACTTGGCTCATCGCCTTGATGGTTGGGAGAAATGGTTGTAGTGGTTGTTCTAGTTGATCTGGTCGTCCTGGTTTGTGGTGTGGTTTTAGAAGTGGTTGGTGAGGTGGCTTTAGAGGTGGGTTGTGGAGTGGTATTTGTATCTATTTCTGAAAAGAAAAATGACACATACACATTAAGAATTGGTGTTAAGAAGAGGAAAGTTTGTAATTGAAAACATTTTCACAGACTTGAACGCCGGCAATCTCTCACTACGTAATGTCTATATTATGTAGTATATGTACATACATGAATATTTCCTCACACCTTTACTTGTGACAAGCACAACAATAAAACAAAGGATATTTCCTGCCTCTCTTTTAGCCAGTTATAAGGTCTACAGTAGTGCTGTAAGCCAATCATTTTTCTGTACTATGAGGTTGAGAAATCAGTTTCCTAAGGTCTACAGTAGTGCTGTAAGCCAATCATTTTTCTGTACTATGAAATTGAGAAATCAGTTTCCTAGGGTCTACAGTAGTGCTGTAAGCCAATCATTTTTCTGTACTATGAGATTGAGAAATCAGTTTCCTAGGGTCTACAGTAGTGCTGTAAGCCAATCATTTTTCTGTACTATGAGGTTGAGAAATCAGTTTCCTAGGGTCTACAGTAGTGCTGTAAGCCAATCATTTTTCTGTACTATGAGGTTGAGAAATCAGTTTCCTAGGGTCTACAGTAGTGCTGTAAGCCAATCATTTTTCTGTACTATGAGGTTAAGAAATCAGTTTCCTAGGGTCTACAGTAGTGCTGTAAGCCAATCATTTTTCTGTACTATGAGGTTGAGAAATCAGTTTCCTAGGGTCTACAGGTCACCATTTCTCTTATTATGAAGACCCAGGTGACATATAGCTAAGAAGGAGGGGAACTGGTTGATGTTGAGGTGCGAAAGGCACTTCGGGACTTAATGTATGTTTAATCGTCATAACATCTCTCTAGCGTTCATCACGAGCTCTTGCAGTGGGCAGGTTTAAAAGAGTATTTTAAATTGATCTTTTTTGTAGATACTTCACGAAAAAAAAGAAAGGCATCATTATAATATGTAACTATGTCACACAATATAAAAATTGTCTTTTTGTCAGCCATTGACCATAATGCTATTTTCAAGAAATTAAAAACAAAACAACAAGTTTGTATCAAGCACTGTGTCACCCCCTTTTGACAACAAGTTGCATTCACCCCTAGAGGGACATGGTATGAGAGACGTTTGACTATATGTATTAAATTGTATTGTATATCCATAGTAATTGGTGCCAAGTCAGTTGTTGAAGGTAATGTCAGATGTTGGGGTCAAGTCAGCTATAAGGATTCAAGTCAGATGTTGAAGTCAAGTCAGAAGTGGGAGTTAAGTCAGATGTTGGAGATCACAGAAAAAGATTTGCAGATGAGTTATAGGCTACTTACTGATACATGTCCTGTTTGCAAGGCTTTTGATAAGGTTTTTCAACTGGCCATAGTTGTCCACTTTGGAGACTCTGGACATGTCACCGGCAATATTGCGTAGCTCCGTTTGGCCAACCTGAGAACCAACTCCAACGGCAAACATTTGGATCCCACTCTTTCTGGCAGCCTTAGCTTCTTCCGCAGTTGCAGTTTTACTATCATTCAGAATTTATATAGAAATACTCGAAAAACAATTTCAAAGATGATTGCATGGTATTAGGAAAGATAAAACTAAGTGAGAGATTCTATATACCAATGAATAGCTAATTAGGTGAGAGATTCTACATACCAATGAATAGCTAATTAGGTGAGAGATTCTATATACCAATGAATAGCTAATTAGGTGAGAGATTCTACATACCAATGAATAGCTAATTAGGTGAGAGATTCTACATACCAATGAATAGCAAACTAAGTGAGAGATTCTATATACCAATGAATAGCAAACTAAGTGAGAGATTCTATATACCAATGAATAGCAAACTAAGTGAGAGATTCTATATACCAATGAATAGCAAACTAAGTGAGAGATTCTATATACCAATGAATAGCTAATTAGGTGAGAGATTCTACATACCAATGAATAGCTAATTAGATGAGAGATTCTACATACCAATGAATAGCAAACTAAGTGAGAGATTCTATCTACCAATGAATAGCAAACTAAGTGAGAGATTCTACATACCAATGAATAGCTAACTAAGTGAGAGATTCTATATACCAATGAATAGCAAACTAAGTGAGAGATTCTACATACCAATTAATAGCAAACTAAGTGAGAGATTCTATATACCAATGAATAGCTAATTAGGTGAGAGATTCTATATACCAATGAAGTTCAACCTAAGTGAGAGACTCTTTATACCTGTAAAGTGCAATCTAGGTCAGAGAATCTATTAACCAATAAAGTGCAACTTCTGTGGAAACTCATTATACCGATGAAGTGCAATGTAGGTCAGAGATTGTATATACCAATGAAGTGCAGCCTAGGTCAGATAATCTATATACCAATAAAGTGCAGCCTAGGTCAGATAATCGATATACCAATGAAGTGTAGCTTAGGTTAGATAATCTATATACCAATGAAGTGCAGCCTAGGTCAGATAATCTATATACCAATGAAGTGCAGCCTAGGTCAGATAATCTATATACCAATGAAATGCAGCCTAGGTCAGATAATCTATATATCAATGAAGTGCAGCCTATGTCAGATAATCTATATACCAATGAAGTGCAGCCTAGGTCAGAGAATCTATATACCAATGAAGTGCAGCCTAGGTCAGATAATCGATATACCAATAAAGTGCAGCCTAGGTCAGATAATCGATATACCAATGAAGTGCAGCTTAGGTTAGATAATCTATATACCAATGAAGTGCAGCCTAGGTCAGATAATCTATATACCAATGAAGTGCAGCCTAGCTTAGATAATCTATATACCAATGAAGTGCAGCCTAGGTCAGAGAATCTATATACCAATGAAGTGCAGCCTAGGTCAGAGAATCTATATACCAATGAAGTGCAGCCTAGGTCAGAGAATCTATATACCAATGAAGTGCAGCCTAGGTCAGATAATCTATATACCAATAAAGTGCAGCCTAGGTCAGATAATCTATATACCAATGAAGTCCAGCTTAGGTCAGAGTATCTATATACCAATGAAGTGCAGCGTAGATCAGATAATCTATATACCAATGAAGTGCAGCCTAGGTCAGAGAATCTATATACCAATGAAGTGCAGCCTAGGTCAGATAATCTATATACCAATGAAGTCCAGCTTAGGTCAGAGTATCTATATACCAATGAAGTGCAGCCTAGGTCAGATTATCTATATACCAATGAAGTGCAGCCTAGGTCAGAGAATCTATATACCAATGAAGTGCAGCCTAGGTCAGATAATCGATATACCAATGAAGTGCAGCCTAGGTCAGAGAATCTATATACCAATGAAGTGCAGCCTAGGTCAGAGAATCTATATACCAATGAAGTGCAGCCTAGGTCAGATAATCGATATACCAATAAAGTGCAGCCTAGGTCAGATAATCGCAGTCTTGGCCATGTTTGCGTTGAGACATTAACAGATTTCACATATGTCTGAATATTTATAAATACATATTTTGCTTGTCCGAAGATTATTTGAATCACGCGGTTACGCAGTCTCATCGATGATCTACATATTTTGCCACATTCAACGCATACAAAATCCTAGCCAGTAAATTTTCAATTTAAGCTTTCTTTTCACTTTCTACGAAAGCTTCGGGGCTCAAAGAACCGATTCTCACGACAATGGATGTGATTAAATGATCATCTACTCGATGTGGGACCTCCTGACAGAGGGGTCGTTGAAGAGGCAATACCTCAATCCTGACATCTGGGTAAAATTCTTCCCTTAGATCAAGAGTACAAAAAAGTGCTAAGTCTAGATCGACACTCTACAGGGTACAGACTAAAGAATGATTACATTAAACATCTATGCAACTAACAACTTTATTTTAATCATCTATCCTATAAAGTCTGAACAAAATCTAGACAAATGCTTACTTAAAAGAATCTCCGTCAGTAATGACCAGGCCTATCCTGGTGACCCCTGGTCTGACCACTGCAGCATTCAACTGGACCTCACGCATGTAATTGATACCCATATCGGTCTTAGTTTGACCGCCTTCTACCTGGTTGATCCTCCCTATAGCGCTGATGACGTCTTCTTTTGTGTTGAATGTAGTCAAGTTGAAAGCATCCTAAAATTTACAAGATGCCTAAGATAAAACTAGATAATTAATAGGGTTTGTGCTTTAAAAAAATATTTGGGTCAGTAGTTCAGTTAATTTGTAATACAGATATAAGCGTATATTTCAAACATTTTTGAATACCAAAGGAAAGCAAAGAAAAAAAAATAGAGGTGAGATAACTCTTGGTCTTATGAACACATTTTCACACTTTATAGATCTAGTTGTAATTGTTAACAAAACTAATTAAAAAAATATCATGAACTTTTTTTTCATATTTAAAATGTATCCCACAAGAGCAAAATTCCTTTTGAAATATACGATCCATGAGAAGGACTGTTAATTGTGCCTGCATTCTGGAGATGACTTAAGATCATGGTTGTTGGGACACCACACAAGAGCTGCCAACCGTCTTTCTCTATTCCTCTGTCCGTTACCTTGGATAGAGTTTCATACGGTGACAGGCCTATATATTCTTTGATGTTGTCTTTCCATTGCTCTCTCTATCTTCCTCTTCATCCTCTTCCTGTTACTGAAAGAATATCTTTTTGAGTCCCGAGCTAGATTACGTCAATTGAATTACCACTTACCTACCCGCACCTAACTCTGACTTAATCAATAGTCTTACACCATGACTTCGGTCTGCTTTCAGAAATATTGGACAGTCTCTAAGATAATTTTTGGCCAGGGCTCTTTTTTTTTTATTTGTCCGGCAAATCGTAATGGTGACACCATACCTTGGCTGGCTTCCTCACTTACTATTATGCACTTACATATTAAAAGTGACTCCATTTCAACAATCCCCATCAGTGCTTTGCAGTAAGTGTTATATAATTCGTCCATCGTGGTTCGATGATGACCACTTTGTCTTTAAGTGGCTCAGAGGTTTGCATTACCGTTTTATGCCTCCTCATGTGGCAGGTGAGACCTATGTGAGCCCTGAATGTTCGCTGCACACTGGTGATGTTATTCCAGCTGGAGCTACTGTCGTTGGCCTTGCTTTTCTTCTCTTTTCCTCAGCAATCTGTGCGTCAGTTTTCACAGCGCAATGCCATGATGCTCTGTCATGAGCATCTGTCTCCCAGGTGGCTGGGTCTTATGATAAACGACTTCAGAGAATCTTTGAGGGTGTCCCTGAAGCGCTTTCTTTGACCACCCTGCGAGCGCTTTACTTCGCTTAGTTGGCCATACAAGAGTCGTTTAGGGATGCCTCGGTATTCCATTGTGCAGACGTAAGCTGCCAATCGCAGCTGGGACTGCATCAGGATTGTTTGGATGCTTGGCAGACCCGCTCTTCGAAGGACTTCAGTATCTAGTATTTTGTCTTGCCATTTGACATTCAGTATTTTTCTTAGACATGTCATGTTGAAGTGGTTCAGTTTCTTTGCATGTTTTCTGTACATTGTCCACGTTTCTGAGGCATAGAGCAATGTAGGGAGGATGATAGCTCGATAGATCCCTAGCTTTGTATTTGTGGTGATACCTCCTCTGTTCCAGACGTTTTTAGACAGTCTGCCATAGGATGCACTGGCCTTGGCGATACGCAGGTCGATTTCATGATCGATCTTTCCGTTTCTGGAGAGTGTGCTGACAAGATATGTGAATCTGTCCACTGCATTTATATCATGTCCATTTATCTTGATGCTTGGATCCTAGTAGGCTTTCCCAGGAGCAGGTAAATTTAAGACTTAAGTCTTTTTTGTGTTAATGGTAAGTCCAAAGTCTGAGCATTCTCTTGAAAAATCACTGACGATGCTTTGCAGATCATTTTCAGAGCAGGCATTTAGGACACAGTCGTTAGCAAATAGCAGCTAGCCCCTGATTACTGCTGCATTTGTTTTTGATTTTGCTTTAAGCCGCCTCGGGTTGAATAGGCCACCATCAAATCTGTATGTTATATTTATCCCGTTGTTTTCTCTATTTGTAAATGCATCTTTCAGCATAGCAGAGAACATGATACTGAACAGTGTAGGTGCTAGGACACAGCCTTGTTTTACCTCGTTTGACACTTCGAAGGGCTCTGATGGTTCTCCACTTTCCTGGACACGAGCCTTCATGCCACCATAGAATAGTCTCACCATGGATATAAATTTTGAGGACAACCATACTTTGACATAATCTTCCATAGTCCTTCTTTGCTAACAGTGTCGAATGCCTTTGTTAGGTCGGCATATATTGAGAAGAGGTCAGCATTTTGTTCTTGGCATTTTTCCTGGAGCTGCCTTGCCGCAAAGATTATGTGAATGGTTCCACGCTTTTTTCTGAAGCCGTACTGGCTTTCTGGTAGTAGACCATGTTCTATGTGTTGCATGAGCCGAGTCAGAAGGATGCGTGCGAGGATTTTCTCATCATTAGAGAGAAGAGAGGGGAGTGTATGGGGTAAGTGTTACATTTACTAGAACGGCCGCTTTAAAACGTCCACCAAAACACACTCACTTCTGGTCTGTGAATTCTATATCACTTCTCCCCCCTTTTTTTTTCTCCCCGATCCCGCACCTTTAAAAAAAATGTTTTTTTAAATTTGTTTCGGTAATTGGGTAAGATGAATCCTAATGATGTCAAATGTGGATTCTTATTTTTCTATATGTTTCCGGAAGTCAAGTTATCGAAACGTTGCTGCTATTATTCTCTTTAGTTTATACAAAACACATAAAACCTCCCTCTTACTTGTGTGTAGAGTCCGTCCCCGTAAAGAATGATGGCGACTCTCACGTTGTCTTTGCTGATGTCGAATTCCTCCAGGTAGTCTTTCAGAAAGTCGATGCATATATTAAAGTCAGTTTTCCTGATGGACCTAGAAGAGTCTAGGACAATGCCGAGCTCAAGAGGTTCTTGTCTGCACACTGGATAGAGAAGTTTTACTTAGAATTAGCCGAAATTACTTGTTAGGTTATTTTTTTTAAAAGAAATAAGCAACATGACAAATTGGATTAAAACAAGGTTACAAAGACAGTTTGTGTCGAAACACAAACTCAAAATTGGCCGACGAAGACGTCCGGTCAGGCAGGTAAAAAGGGGAGGTTACACAATTTTCAGAACGACTTTGATCAGAACCTATGACCTGCTAAGTATTAATAACTACAACCCTATCTCCTTTGATACAAAGAACTACAACCATATCTCCTTTGATACCAAGAACTACAACCCTATCTCCTTTGATACCAAGAACTACAACCCTATCTCCTTTGATACCAAGAACTACAACCCTATCTCCTTTGATACCAAGAACTACAACCCTATCTCCTTTGATACCAAGAACTACAACCCTATCTCCTTTGATACAAAGAACTACAACCCTATCTCCTTTGATACCAAGAACTACAACCCTATCTCTTTTGATACCAAGAACTACAACCCTATCTCCTTTGATACAAAGAACTACAACCCTATCTCCTTTGATACAAAGAGTTACAACCCTATCTCCTTTGATACCAAGACAGCTCGTGTCGCAAATATTGGCCATTCTGTTGTAGTGTTAGTTCGACTAACGCCTTGATACCAGAGGACTAGAGATTTATTTCTTATTATATTTTTATGTTAAAAAAAAACAAAACAATCTTTTCCCTTTAGTTCAATGTTCCATGTTAGTGTTGCCGCACTGCAGGTCACGTGTATAATAGGAAACACTACTTAATTATTGTTGTTTTAAATTATATTCCACTTATATCCATACTAAATAGATTTTTATCATAAAAAAAGAACATTTTGTAAATGTAGGTAATTAGTATGACAAATAATGACTTTATTTAGTAATACAATAAAAAATTATTATTTTTTGAAAAAAAATCTAAAACTGTTTGCATAAATGTGTTCACATATGCATGTTTTTTAAACTATTAATTTTACTTTTAAGAGTGAATAATTGTAAAAATTGTGCATTTTTACAAAAAAAAACAACAATCTGCTAACAGAGTTGATATTATAAATTAATTTTTTCGCTCTCAGAAAAGAAAAAAAGTAGCCGTTGTCTAAAATATCATTATGTCGGAATTTTAATATCTTTTCTAGTTTATGAGATCTAAACAGGACGGACGGACAGATAGACAAAACAAAACTAATAGCGGCTATTTCTCTTTCGGGGGCCACTAATAAAAATGAGAATAAGAGTTACAAATAGGGCCAGAAGGTTTTTATGAGTCCGTGACTTGAATAGTGGTATTGTAAACAAACACAAAAGTTCCCATTGTTTATTTTAAGCACGAGATGATAAAATATCTGATATATTATTGAGACCTCACAGTGACAGACAAAGCAAAAACACACAAGTGTATTTTTTTCTCTACGGGGGCTAATAACTCAAACATATTATTGCCATGTATTTATGATCATCCATGATGAAATTCTCGAACTTGAAAATATGACTTCAATTGTAAACAGACCAATGTTTAGACGCACTCTAAATTGGCTGCCTAGGCAGCGTGAAATCTTCAATGGTTCACTCACCAACGTTCATCGATGCCAGTAACAAAAAGAGTGATAGTTAAAGAGTTACATAGTCTTACCTATTGTATCGTCAGGGCTTTTAGGCAAGTTATCTCTCTTGGAAAGCAAATCGCTTTCATGATGATCTGAAACAAAGCAGAAAGAACATGAGACTGAGGAGAGGTTATAATTGTTTGATGTTTTCCTTCTCTCGCTCTCTCTCTCTCTCTCTGTCTCTCTCTCTCACTCACTCGCTCTCTCTCTCTCTGAAACACACACACACACAACGTTCGAACAAAAAAAAATCGTTGTATCATTTTATAATTATCATTTTTTTTTTGGGTTTTGTATGTTCCTCTTTGGAGTTTGAAAATAATTACACACGAACCAAATCTCAAGAAGCTGAGGGTTAGGGCATGGCTCGAACACTTTATCAAGGCGATGACACTCACAAGAGCATGCTACCCACCCAGTGCGACCTTTTTTTTTAATAACACTAACACTGATAGTTACTCTAACCCTACTATTTGAGCTCATAACCCATGGGCGTAGCCAGGGGGGGGGGGGTTAGGGCTACGACCCCCCCCCCCCGAATTGAAATCCCCCCCCGGGGGGGGGGGGGTGTCGGAGTTTAGTGACTGATCTTTTGCTTTAATTTTTGTTTATTTTAGGTGAAATTTTAATACTAAACCATCACTTGCCAAGGGGATTTTGAGTTTAAAACCCCCTACCAAGGGGGTTTTGAGTTGCAAACCCCCTACCAGGGGGTTTTGAGCTGCAAACCCCCTACCAGGGGGTTTTGCATTTCAATCCCCCTTCTTGTATAAAACAAAAAAAAATGCAAACGACAATCCCAAAATTCCAAGAGCACATTTAAGGAAGATTTTGATTTTAAATCCCTCTCTAAAATTTACGATATAAACCCCTCTTCAATATAAAAAAAGCAAATTACACACTCAAAATTGTATGACTATAGCCAAAGGGATTTTGAGTTTAAACCCCTCTTCAGCTATGTTTGAAGCTAAAAATACCTCTTCAATATAAAAAAAAAAGCAAATTACGCACTAAAAATCTTTGAGCGTAGCCAAGCCAATGGGGAGTTTTGAGTTTTAACCCTTCTCCTACAGATGGCTTTTTTAAAAGTTTAAAACCCCTCAAGATAGTTTTGAGTTTAAAATCCCCATACAGATTACAGAGCGTTTTAAGGTTGAAAGCCTCTCTCTTCAATATTATTTCTAAAGCAAACTACAGTCACCAAATTCTATGACCATAGCTAAATGTGGTTTTGAATTTTAAAACAAAACAACAACTCCAAATGTATTTTAGTTTAAAACCCCCCAACAGATGATTTTGACGGTAAAACTTCCCTTTTCGATATAACATCTAAAGCAAAATAGTCACCTAATTCCAAGATCGTAGTCAACAGAAGTTACACATTTCAACCAGTGGCTGGGCTCCATTAATAAAGTGCAATGAAATTGAAAAGAACTAAGAAGGATTTTAGGAGTCAGTTATAGAGATCGGGTCTAAATCAAGGAAATCCTATGCCGAAGTGGGAGTCGACCCCTTAGTAAGGGTTTGCGCGACATGTTCTCCGACAAAATGAATTACGCATAATGAGAGTTGCGATGACATTCTAGTACAACTTGGCGCTACACTTTCATGGAGGGCCTCAGAGCAGGTTGGAGGAGGCTTCAGACATTACCAGTGACAGATTTTTGTAGAAACAGCTTGCCAGCAAATGCGCCGAACGGCGCGGGAGGGTCTAAGTCAGTAAGAATAGCACATTAGGTTTTTGAAATAAAACTTTTTAATAGCACAATAATGCACTGTAGGTACCTCAGAATATGCATTTAGTTGGCTTTCAATACCAGAAATACTGCTAGGCGGAGAAAAAAATCCCCCCCAACCCCCCCCCCCCCCCCCAGAAAAAAATCCTGGATACGCCCATGTCATAACCGCATGACAAATCGATTCCAACAAGAGGCAATCATTGCCCTTATACTTGACCTCAGCGTTGTAGTTTTTCCCTTAACTTTTACGTGACGTTAAAATTTGCAGAAAAAAAATTAACAGATAAAAACAAACACAGGCACACATACACACAAAAGAAAACAAACAACAACAACAACACATTAATACAAATGTTTCTCAGTCTCAACCAGCCCGCACATCTTAGCGAATAAACGTGCACATAGCGAGGTCTGTGGGGTCTAACGTAAAGTGTTCACCAGAAATGCGTGCTCATGAAGTCTACCACACACTATACATTCTAGTTTTTTTAAAAAAAGAAAACAAATAGCCCAGGTCATTACACAAAGAGAGGGGCGCATGCGCATGGTGAAGTAAAAGAGACAGTCTTTGCTTTGTAAACGTAGGTCAGGGTCGTGATGGTCATTACATTATATCTTATTAGATTATCTTCGTGTTAAACAAGACGTCATGTTTTTGTCAGGTGAAAAACGTCCACACAATTATGCTACGACACGCTTAAGACATTGGACGTTGTTGGCATGAAATACTAGTAGAATCGCGTTGTAGGAGACGTACTTAAATTTCTTTAAGAGAATGTTTTCAGTTCTGTTATGTGATACCTTTTCGTGAAAACGATTTGAGCACTTATTTAGTTGATAAAACTATTTTTTTTTTTTTAATTTAATTATTTGTATAAAAAAAAACATTGGTGAAAATGTAAATTTTACTTGACATTCAAATTATTGATTCATAGCTACAATGCAAATTAATATAAAAAAATAAGCCCACACAACCTCTTTGTCAGCACATCGCGTCCGCTAGCGTAGCTCCGAAGGTTAAGAAACGCTACATTATGGCACTGGCGGATCCGGGGGGGGGGCGGTAAAGGACGAATTTTAGTAAAGAAATCACACAATTTGTATACGAATTTATTAGTTATGTTAATAATATTTACTAATTATTTATATTTCAACATATTTTTAGATTATTTCACCCCACCCTTTAGTATGTTGGCGGATTTGGTGGGATGGGGAGGTGGCGATGGCATCACCCCCCCCCCCCCCAATAAATCTATTTGAACAAATCACAGCTTGTTGCCAGAATCAATAAAATATCTATATAATTAAAACTTGTTATTGATATTTCAACCGATCTTTATATTATGTCGTTTCCCTGTTAGCCGATTGGGGGGGGGGCGAATACATCAACTATCCTTCCCACCTAACCCCTTTGAGTGGGGGGGGGCGGTTCTACTTTTATTTATAAATCATAGTTTGTGAACAAAAATTTGTTGAATATCTATATAATATAAGGTACATATTGATGTTTTAACCCATTTGTATATGATGTCGCAGGCACACTCTGATCTCAAATTTTATCATTAGTAAATATAAAATGAAAAAGGGTTGTACCAGATGGGAGGGGAGATACATGCAATCGCCTTCCGACCATCGGACAAACCAAATCTTTTTCTTTTTTTAGTTAAGAAATTACAAAATTAACAAAATGTCACTAGTATAATTTATATACGCTATAAATTAAATTCTTACATCGAGTCCCCCCACCTTCTATTCTTTGCATTCATTAGCAGAAATTATAAAAAGGAGCGAGGATTAACGTTTTCACTCTACCGCCCTCTCCCCTTTCCAGACGAAAATATGACGTTTTAAAACAGAATATTCAAAGATGGCGACAGAGTTTATGTAATTGCACACGAATTTGTTTTGGAAATTTTAGAATTCATACGAAATTTTACTTGATAAGAGTAACAATTAAGATGAGATCTTAAGTGAAATATTATTTTCCTAGTCACCTTTTTACAACTTTTTGGGACAGTCACAGTGAACGACTTATCTAGTAACCTCGATGGGACAGTCACAGTGAACGACTTATCTAGTAACCTCGATGGGACAGTCACAGTGAACGACTTATCTAGTAACCTCAATGGGACAGTCACAGTGAACGACTTATCTAGTAACCACGATGGGACAGTCACAGTGAACGACTTATCTAGTAACCTCAATGAGACAGTCACAGTGAACGACTTATCTAGTAACCTCAATGGGACAGTCACAGTGAACGACTTATCTAGTAACCTCAATGGGACAGTCACAGTGAACGACTTATCTAGTAACCTCAGTGGGACAGTCACAGTGAACGACTTATCTAGTATCACATAACGGAGGAAATGCTCCCGTCGCCTAAGCGTGGCGCCTCCGTGGAAACGTCCGCCCGGGAAAGTGGATAGGTGAAGTACGGTAGCACACATAGCTCTCAGTGGGCTACCACACGTATCCTCTAGCGAGGGTACATTATATGTGGTAGGGATGGAAAAAAGGTTCGCTAAACCAGTCCGAAACCCCCATCAGCCCGTTTCCCAAAGGGGCCCATACGTGTGGTGATGTTCCCCCGACGGGTACCGTGGGACAGCATAGGCATAAGGATGGCCCCCACGAGGGGCTTGAGCTTTAAGCCACACATGAAAGGAGGAATTCATGCAGGGGTTCGGAAGAACGTGCAACATGCCAAGACGGGTGTGAATATATGAATCACTTAGTCGACGGGGGCCTCCTGACAGAGAGATCGGTGAAGAGCCACAAGACGGGTGTGAAGAAATTAATCACTTAGTCGAAGGGAGCTGTGACATAGCAAATATTAGCAAATATTTTCACTGTCACTTTGGTAGATTGAAGGAAAATGGAGGAGATTCCCAGGTGTGATCGAGCTTCGGCCTCGTTTTTAGTTCCGAGACTCTTAAGACACAAGTCATCAGAAAAAGAGATGCGATTTATTAGCATCTGCTTAGATCTCTCCCAGAAAGAACAAGGTGTTTAACCAGGGAGGAGAACGTTAACATCAACATTTTCCCTTTGGAATCAATTTCAAACCATTTCCAGACAGTTTTATTTGAGTATTCACTCTCTCTCTCTCTCTCTCTATCTCTCTTTCTCTCACTCTCTCATGCTTTGTAAAACATAACATATGATATATGTACACAAAACTATAAAACAGTTACAGAAATACTTACAGTCTGCGGCGACTGTCACCTAGAAAAAAGAAGACAAAATCAAGAATAATTTATTTTTTTTCCCTATAATTATTATATTTGTCGTTTATTGAAAGAGAAACAATACATGTTTGTTTAATGCCATGGAACTGAACATATGAATTTAACAAGGTTACAAAGACAGTTTGTGTAGAAACACAAACTCAAAATCGGCCCCCGAAGTGGTCTACCCAGCAGACTTCAATATTTTCAGAAAGAACATCCAAATGAAATTATATTAAAGACAAATGAGAGATAAGAATGGAGAAAGAAGGTTGACAGATCTTGAGTAGTGCCCCAACGGTCCAGCAGATCAAAGGAGAGGTGAAAGTGAATGCAAAGTTAGATGTGAACCTGGTCTAACTAGTTCCCCTTTCAGACCTTGTGGTCTATAGGGCAGATGATGTAAAGTTCATCTGTGTTTGTGGCCTACGGTTAACGAGGCTGTCATGTAGCCAGCACAACGACCAACCGCATTTACTTTTCCCAACTAATGTCAGGTACCCATTAGAGCTGGTGGACTCAGAGGCGCCCAAAGATTCGAAAGTTAAAAATTCCTGTCTTCACCAGGATTCGAACCCGGGACCCCCCGGTTCGGAAGCCAAGCGCTTTACCGCTCAGCTACCACACCTCCCCTGGCCTAACTGATGTCTTATAATTGATCTAATTGTTTTGTAAAGGCTCAATCTCTTATTTCTTTTTTTTTTTTTTTTTAGGAAACCTCAGAATTTGCGCTATTCAATTTTAGCTTTATCATCATCTTTTCTAGTTTATGATATCTAAAGGGGACGGACGGACAGACGTTTCACACAAAAGTAATAGCGTCTTTTCCCCTTTGGGGGCCGCTAATAAATAATTTGCAACGAAATCTGACTCGAGCATAGATATGGATAGAGTTTATGTACAG
Source organism: Biomphalaria glabrata (assembly GCF_947242115.1). NCBI lineage: Eukaryota > Metazoa > Mollusca > Gastropoda > Planorbidae > Biomphalaria > Biomphalaria glabrata. The sequence goes on along the minus strand of NC_074722.1, from coordinate 15,425,592 downwards.
ACAATTGAACGAGTCGAATTCAATTTGTGGAGACAGAAAATGTCAAAATGATCTTTTAATGTGTTCCTATGAGATCTTTGAATTGAAAACAGTATGAAAAAAGTCTCTATCTATCCATCTATCTATCTATCTGTCTGTTTGTCTATCTATCTATCTATCTATCTATCTATCTATCTATCTATCTATCTATCTGTCTATCTGTCTGTCTGTCTGTCTGTCTGTCTGTCTGACTATCAATCAATCTATCTATCTATCTATCTATCTATCTATCTATCTATCTATCTATCTATCTATCTATCTATCTATCTATCTATCTATCTATCTATCTATATCTTACTAAAATGTATTCACTTTACCTGATTTAACAATAAGGAAATGGCCAGAAAAAACAGCATTTTATTAAAGTGAAATCACTCAATGATTCTTTACTTAAAAGCTTGCAATGTTTGAAGTAATCTTGACGTAGATCTATATTCAACGCCAGATGCTCCTTCACAAACAACCCGCTTTGTAATAGCTGACTGAACTGACCATATATATATAGGTCTGTCTTACAAACTAGAGTTTGTGTGTGGGTCTTTAGGTGAAATCGTATGGGAGGATAGATTATCAGTTATTGCATAATGTGATTTTCTTTGACATTTGGTAGCTTGCTCCTAATAAAGGATCATTACATCTACTGTATTTAGTCTGAGCTTAATTCCCTGGGAATATTATAAAGAAATGTGCATAACCTGCATAATTGCTGCTGACTTTTATGTACTAAATTAAAAGCTGCATATTTTTGCTGCTTTTGTATTCCCCTCGCCCCCGCAATTTCCCCTCCAATAATTAAATAAAAGTGGTAAAGAAGAAACAAAACACACTAGCTCCTGTGGGTGCTTGGCCTCAACCCTTGGGGGTAGAGCGTTTGGTGATTACATACGTCGGGTTAATTCATTTCTGCCTGGCAGACGCGGACAAATAGTGCATTTAGAAAATCAGACATTGTCCTTGAAGTCAGTGTTTGGGTGTGTGTGTTTGAGGGTTGATGGTACTCTTTCATATGTATAGGTCTATAGGACATTTAAAAGAACTCATGGAAAATCTGGACAAAGTGGTGGATAGGACTGGACTGTGGACTGGATTGGCTTCTTGATAGAACTAAAATGATAGAGAAGACAAATATTAATTAATTGTTCCACTCGGTGTAAACTTTTCTATTTTCCCTACAGGCCAAGAAACTTAGCAGAGACATTGACTCTCAGAAAAGGATACTCATTAGTTTTGTGTGGAATGTCTGTCCGTTCGTTCAACCGCCCGTCCGGTTTAGATCTCGTAAACTAGAAAAGATAGTGAAAATCAAACATCGTAATATTTTAGGTCATTCAAAGTTCTGATGCAACGGCTACTTTATTTTTTTCTGAAAGTGAAAAATATAATTTTTAAAATCACTTATGCAAGCAGTTTGTTCATAAAAATACTCCATTTTTACATCTATTCACTATTAATAATATGTAAAATGGGAGATTATTTAGTAGGGTGGAACAAATATATGTAATGTTTGTAACACATTTATTCTGACGGTTTTAGATTTTTTGTAAAAGAAATTTTTCTAAAATTTGTATTGCTAAGTTAAGTAAGTTCTTACATACTAACTACTATATTTACAAAAAAAAGTTTATTTTATTTTTAAAGAGAAAAAATCTATTTAGTACACATATATGTTGGACATAATTGAAAACAACAATTAATAAGTAGTTCTGCATATAATAGTGTGAACTGCAGCGCTATATCGTAGCTATAAAACATCAAACTAAAGTATTTTTTTTTATGGATTTGACCCTTTACAAAACAATTAGATCTTCATTATAAGACACAGGTTAGGCCAAGTTCACATATAACTTCACATTCACTTTCACCTATCCTTTTATCAGCTGGACCACTGGGGCACCATACAAGATCTATCAACCTTCTTTCTCCATTCTTCTCTGTCATTTGTCTTTGACAGAATTTCATTCTGATGTTCTTTCTTTCTACCTGCCTCTGTAGACCATTTCGGGGGCCGATTTTGAGTTTGTGTTTCCACCCAAACTGTCTTTGTAACCTTGTTTCAATGAACTATGTTGCCAGATACAGCTTACTTTCATTTGTCCCTTACGTTCATTCAACATAACTTAATGAAACGTGGCTCCAACTTAACTTGATGAAACGTGGCTCCAACATAACTTGATGAAACGTGGCTCCAACATAACTTGATGAAACGTGGCTCCAACATAACTTGATGAAACGTGGCTCCAACATAACTTGATGAAACGTGGCTCCAACATAACTTAATGAAACATGGCTCCAACATAACTTGATGAAACGTGGCTCCAACATAACTTGATGAAACGTGGCTCCAACATAACTTGATGAAACGTGGCTCCAACATAACTTGATGAAACGTGGCTCCAACATAACTTGATGAAACGTGGCTCCAACATAACTTGATGAAACGTGGCTCCAACATAACTTGATGAAACGTGGCTCCAACATAACTTGATGAAACGTGGCTCCAACATAACTTGATGAAACATGGCTCCAACATAACTTGATGAAACGTGGCTCCAACATAACTTGATGAAACGTGGCTCCAACATAACTTGATGAAACATGGCTCCAACATAACTTGATGAAACATGGCTCCAACATAATGCCTTAATAGTGGATAAAACCCTCCCTCTCAACGGCACAAGTTTTCAATAGCCCTTAACATCACACTGCAAAAACTAAACTAGGTGAAAGTCCTTGAGCTAGTAGACCAAACCTATGGCTATTAAAACAATACGTAAAATTGCAAAGAATTTTGTCGCTTATATTAACTCATCTTGCCTATTTCTCTGCCAGTTAAAAAGTTTGTACACGTTATTTTTCCCACACCCATTCTCGGATCCAGTTTAAACTTTGCATAATAATTCATTGGAATAGACAAGACATCAATAAAAAAAAAACCAACTAATTAGTAAATTAATTATGGTAATTAATTATTTTGTTCATTACCATATATGAGATTAATACTTCAGTTATCACAGATACGGCTAAATCTACCGGGTTTCGTCTGCTATGAACATTGAATAAGTTATTTCTTCTACACCCATTCGTGGATGAAGTAGTAACTTTAAATAATTATTTATTGTACGTAACAAAACATACATCAATTTAAAAATAAATCAATTAGTCAATCATTTATTGGTATTTTTTTTTGTTTGACACCGGATAAGGGTAGTAACTTCTGTATCATTGAGAGATATAATTGTATGTGTGGATTTCTTTCCTTTAGATAAGTTATTTTCTTTTTTAACAAAATTATGTTATCTCTTGCTTGTTGTTTAATAAACTTCATTTACATTCTAGATCTATGTAAGTTTTGTATAGTTTACTTACTGGTGACTGTTTCTATATAAATAGCGACCACGCATACAATTTGTGGATAGGAGGCAACAGACCTTTCCCTGGTGTCTGGTCCCCTTGGTACGACCTTTTCCCCTTGATTACTCCCTTTACATTTACGAAGTAGTACAATTAATCATTTAAAACATGACTTTTGTAACTCCTGTAACTCATGTAACTCAAAGTGACTCATGTAACTCAAGTAACTCATGTAACTAAAGTAACTCAAAGTAACTCATGTAACTCAAGAAACTCATGTAACTCAAGTAACTCATGTAACTAAAGTAACTCATGTAACTCATGTAACATATGTAACTCAAGTAATTCATGTAACTCAAGTAACTCATGTAACTCAAGTAACTCAAGTAACTCATGTAACTCAAAGTAACTCGTGTAACTCAAGTAACTCATGTAACTAAAGTAACTCAAAGTAACTCATGTAACTCAAGAAACTCATGTAACTCATGTAACTCAAGTAACTCATGTAACTCATGTAACTCATGTAACTCATGTAACTCAAGTAACTCATGTAACTCAAGTAACTCATGTAACTCATGTAACTCAAGTAACTCATGTAACTCAAGTAACTTAAGTAACTCATAACTCAAGTAACTCATGTAACTCATGTAACTTAAGTAACTCATATAACTCAAGTAACTCATGTAACTCATGTAACTCATGTAACTTAAGTAACTTATGTAACTCATAACTCAAGTAACTCATGTAACTCAAGTAACTTAAGTAACTCATAACTCAAGTAACTTATGTAACTCATGTAACTCATGTAACTTAAGTAACTCAAGTAACTTATGTAACTCATGTAACTCATGTAACTTGTATAACGCAAATAGTCCCCCTTGACCCCCTTTTTTCATGTTATTTATCACTTCCACCATCTCTATTTATTTTCTCGAGCACCCTTGGAACTAATATCCTTCCATTTCTAATGCGAGTAGCTTAAACCACGGCAATTTCATTAGGGTTTCACTAATTACTGTTAATGAACAGCTTTTTTTTCCCCGTAGGTCATAGGTTAGCTTTGAGAATAACAAGTCACAGTATATACAGATTTAAACACGACATAAATAAGGACAGCTATTTAACAAAAATAAAGTGACAGAGTAACAAATAGAGTAACAAATATCTTTCATCCAAAGAAATGTCTAGGAATCTATGCGAAGAAATGGTTGACGAAGTGACTTATTGTTTAGAGACTTGTTCCCAATTATTTCCCGGGCAATGCTTCTCAGCCTCATCGTGGCGCTGGGGTGGAAAAGGTCGTTAGAGGAGACGATTGAGCCAATGAGAAAGCAAAACAGAACAGCCGTTTGGGTGCTAAGGACAGAGTTCATTGCACTGGCGGGGATGGAAGAAAGCCTCAAGGGGTCCTTTTTTTTAATAATGGACACCTGCGCGGGTCATGTGGTAAAGAAAAAGAGCTTGGGTGAGTTTCTACGGTGTGCTCGGTTTCTAATCGGCTTGTAATCAAAAGGCATCCTGGGAAATGAGCTATCGGTAATAGGGATGTAATAATTTACTTCTGCTCGAATCTTTCCCAGACAAAAGATTGTTCAGACTAAAAGTGTTTTAATTATGTTCTACCTTATAGCTTTAGTTCTACACCAGTTTTATGACGCATTTGGTTTATTAAAATACAATGATAATTAACCTCAATGTGTATCGGATGTGAAATTTCAGACAATAAATTCAAGGATATATGAATATATATATCATCTTGACAGCAATATGGTAAAAATGTATATCAATAGTATTAATAATATCTAAAACTTAAGTAATTCAATTATCAGAAACACAAATATATGTCTTCACAATACAAAACTTCCCATTAATAGCAGGATAAAAAACTATTGCTCTACTTAAAAGTCCCTAACTGACCACAATGAATAACCAAATTCAACCCACTCTCAAAAGGAAAAATAATACCCCCCCCCCCCAAAGAAGATTTTATTTAGCCAAAAGCTCAACTAGCGCTCCTTCCGACATCCTTGAAAGTAAGAAGGAGACAGGAACACAGACTGAGCAACACTCCAATCATGACACTCCTTACACAGACTGAGCAACACTCCAATCATGACACTCCTTACACAGACTGAGCAACACTCCAATTGTCACACTCCTTACACAGACTGAGCAACACTCCAATCATGACACTCCTTATACAGACTGAGCAACACTCCAATCATGACACTCCTTACACAGACTGAGCAACACTCCAATCATGACACTCCTTATACAGACTGAGGAACACTCCAATCATGACACTCCTTACACAGACTGAGCAACACTCCAATCATGACACTCCTTACACAGACTGAGGAACACTCCAATTGTCACACTCCTTACACAGACTGAGCAACACTCCAATTGTCACACTCCTTACACAGACTGAGCAACACTCCAATCATGACACTCCTTACACAGACTGAGCAACACTCCAATTGTCACACTCCTTACACAGACTGAGCAACACTCCAATTGTCACACTCCTTACACAGACTGAGCAACACTCCAATCATGACACTCCTTACACAGACTGAGCAACACTCCAATTGTCACACTCCTTACACAGACTGAGCAACACTCCAATCATGACACTCCTTACACAGACTGAGCAACACTCCAATCATGACACTCCTTACACAGACTGAGCAACACTCCAATCATGACACTCCTTACACAGTCTGAGCAACACTCCAATTGTCACACTCCTTACACAGACTGAGCAACACTCCAATCATGACACTCCTTACACAGACTGAGCAACACTCCAATTGTCACACTCCTTACACAGACTGAGCAACACTCCAATTGTCACACTCCTTACACAGACTGAGCAACACTCCAATTGTCACACTCCTTACACAGACTGAGCAACACTCCAATCATGACACTCCTTACACAGACTGAGCAACACTCCAATTGTCACACTCCTTACACAGACTGAGCAACACTCCAATCATGACACTCCTTACACAGACTGAGCAACACTCCAATCATGACACTCCTTACACAGACTGAGCAACACTTCAATCATGACACTCCTTACACAGACTGAGCAACACTCCAATCATGACACTCCTTACACAGACTGAGCAACACTCCAATTGTCACACTCCTTACACAGACTGAGCAACACTCCAATCATGACACTCCTTACACAGACTGAGCAACACTCCAATCATGACACTCCTTACACAGACTGAGCAACACTCCAATCATGACACTCCTTACACAGACTGAGCAACACTCCAATTGTCACACTCCTTACACAGACTGAGCAACACTCCAATCATGACACTCCTTACACAGACTGAGCAACACTCCAATTGTCACACTCCTTACACAGACTGAGCAACACTCCAATTGTCACACTCCTTACACAGACTGAGCAACACTCCAATTGTCACACTCCTTACACAGACTGAGCAACACTCCAATCATGACACTCCTTACACAGACTGAGCAACACTCCAATCATGACACTCCTTACACAGACTGAGCAACACTCCAATTGTCACACTCCTTACACAGACTGAGCAACACTCCAATTGTCACACTCCTTACACAGACTGAGCAACACTCCAATCATGACACTCCTTACACAGACTGAGCAACACTCCAATCATGACACTCCTTACACAGACTGAGCAACACTCCAATCATGACACTCCTTACACAGACTGAGCAACACTCCAATCATGACACTCCTTACACAGTCTGAGCAACACTCCAATTGTCACACTCCTTACACAGACTGAGCAACACTCCAATCATGACACTCCTTACACAGACTGAGCAACACTCCAATTGTCACACTCCTTACACAGACTGAGCAACACTCCAATCATGACACTCCTTACACAGACTGTGCAACACTCCAATTGTCACACTCCTTACACAGACTGAGCAACACTCCAATTGTCACACTCCTTACACAGACTGAGCAACACTCCAATCATGACACTCCTTACACAGACTGAGCAACACTCCAATTGTCACACTCCTTACACAGACTGAGCAACACTCCAATCATGACACTCCTTACACAGACTGAGCAACACTCCAATCATGACACTCCTTACACAGACTGAGCAACACTCCAATTGTCACACTCCTTACACAGACTGAGCAACACTCCAATTGTCACACTCCTTACACAGACTGAGCAACACTCCAATTGTCACACTCCTTACACAGACTGAGCAACACTCCAATCATGACACTCCTTACACAGACTGAGCAACACTCCAATTGTCACACTCCTTACACAGACTGAGCAACACTCCAATCATGACACTCCTTACACAGACTGAGCAACACTCCAATCATGACACTCCTTACACAGACTGAGCAACACTTCAATCATGACACTCCTTACACAGACTGAGCAACACTCCAATCATGACACTCCTTACACAGACTGAGCAACACTCCAATTGTCACACTCCTTACACAGACTGAGCAACACTCCAATTGTCACACTCCTTACACAGACTGAGCAACACTCCAATCATGACACTCCTTACACAGACTGAGCAACACTCCAATTGTCACACTCCTTACACAGACTGAGCAACACTCCAATCATGACACTCCTTACACAGACTGAGCAACACTCCAATTGTCACACTCCTTACACAGACTGAGCAACACTCCAATTGTCACACTCCTTACACAGACTGAGCAACACTCCAATTGTCACACTCCTTACACAGACTGAGCAACACTCCAATCATGACACTCCTTACACAGACTGAGCAACACTCCAATCATGACACTCCTTACACAGACTGAGCAACACTCCAATTGTCACACTCCTTACACAGACTGAGCAACACTCCAATTGTCACACTCCTTACACAGACTGAGCAACACTCCAATCATGACACTCCTTACACAGACTGAGCAACACTCCAATCATGACACTCCTTACACAGACTGAGCAACACTCCAATCATGACACTCCTTACACAGACTGAGCAACACTCCAATCATGACACTCCTTACACAGTCTGAGCAACACTCCAATTGTCACACTCCTTACACAGACTGAGCAACACTCCAATCATGACACTCCTTACACAGACTGAGCAACACTCCAATTGTCACACTCCTTACACAGACTGAGCAACACTCCAATCATGACACTCCTTACACAGACTGTGCAACACTCCAATTGTCACACTCCTTACACAGACTGAGCAACACTCCAATTGTCACACTCCTTACACAGACTGAGCAACACTCCAATCATGACACTCCTTACACAGACTGAGCAACACTCCAATTGTCACACTCCTTACACAGACTGAGCAACACTCCAATCATGACACTCCTTACACAGACTGAGCAACACTCCAATCATGACACTCCTTACACAGACTGAGCAACACTCCAATTGTCACACTCCTTACACAGACTGAGCAACACTCCAATTGTCACACTCCTTACACAGACTGAGCAACACTCCAATTGTCACACTCCTTACACAGACTGAGCAACACTCCAATCATGACACTCCTTACACAGACTGAGCAACACTCCAATTGTCACACTCCTTACACAGACTGAGCAACACTCCAATCATGACACTCCTTACACAGACTGAGCAACACTCCAATCATGACACTCCTTACACAGACTGAGCAACACTTCAATCATGACACTCCTTACACAGACTGAGCAACACTCCAATCATGACACTCCTTACACAGACTGAGCAACACTCCAATTGTCACACTCCTTACACAGACTGAGCAACACTCCAATCATGACACTCCTTACACAGACTGAGCAACACTCCAATCATGACACTCCTTACACAGACTGAGCAACACTCCAATCATGACACTCCTTACACAGACTGAGCAACACTCCAATTGTCACACTCCTTACACAGACTGAGCAACACTCCAATTGTCACACTCCTTACACAGACTGAGCAACACTCCAATCATGACACACCTTACAACAAAGTATCGAGGGAATCTAATGAAACAGGCCTATAATGCAATCTGTATTAAATGAGAGATTTTAAAAATTCAGATCTAATAATGCGATCTGTTGAGAGAGAAAAAGTCAAACAGGGTATTCTGAAACAGAGTATGTCTGAAATAAGAGTATGCAAGAAATCAAAAGAGTATGTCTAAATCATTGCTTTCGTTCAGTGATTTATAATTAACTTTAACGTCCTTTACTGTTAGTACAGTCTGAAACAATAAGAGACAAAACTAAAATTGAGCTCACATAAGCTCGTACTATGAAACAGGTTAATGGTACCGCTGGCGATCTAAGGGAATAGATGATGTATATCTCAACGTGGGTGTCATGTGACCAGCACAACGACCGACCACCTTTATAAGTCCAACGTATGTCAAATCGAAATCTTCAAACTAACAGTCCCACCTAGATTTGAACTCCAAACCAAGGGTTAGGAATCCAAGTGCCTCCCCCCTCTGCCACAATCAACCCGTAAACAATAGAAAGTGAACTAATAAATTACTGTTACGCTAATGAGAGTCTACATGGATGGAAAAGCGAGACATTACACTCGCTCGCTACATGTTGGCTCCTACTAAGCAGTAATAAGTCAGACCATATCATTTAGCATTAATTAGAACTAATTGTATTTTGGCAAGGGTTAATGAAACTGTGTACGTATTTAAAAACAAATGTAATGCCAAGACTTCGTGCTGGCGACGTGCTGATGACGGTTCGCGCTGACCCAGCCTCTTTCTTCCCAGTGAAAATAATAGGATTCCATTACCAGTGATGTAGCGAGGGATTTGTGGGGGAAGGGGGACTGGGAGGGCTTGGCCTCTTAAGGGACACCTGCATTTTGACATTCGATATCATGACATGAGAAAATGTGCTTTATAAATATATATATAAGTTTAATGTGTGCAATACATGCACAATGGGTACTTAATTACATAACAACATGAATAGCAAGATAAAATGGCATTGGCTTCATAGTTAATAATTGCTTATTGGAAATTTGCATACATGGTGACAAATCCATATTTTAATAGCAAGCTTTTCTCTTTATGTGGTTTATAAAATAAACATAGTATTTTTATGCACATTTTAGCGCTATAAAATCATATTTCTAAGTTCTTTCGCCCTTAGCACAAAGTAATGTTAAGGTCCTTGTTTTTTCGCTGTCCATAGCGTTCTTGGTCACGATCTCTCTCCACATAGTGCATTCTAGGGCGATGTCTTCCCAATAGTCAGTATTAAAATTCACTGCTTTGAGTTCCTGTTTGATTACATCCACGTAACGGAGGTGGGGGCGACCATTTTTTTTTAGCCAGTAGCTAATTGCCCGTAGAGGATTACTTTCGGGATGCGATCGTCATCCATCTGGCGAATATGAACAAGCCAGCGTAGGCGTTATCTGAGGATTGTGAAGATGCTTGGAAAACCCAAGGAACTTAGTGTTGCACACTCTCTCTTGCCATGTGGTTCTTAAAATCCTTGGGACACAGCATAAGTGGAATGAATTTAGTTTTTTTTTTATTTGCTTAGATAGTCCAGGACTCACTGCTGAACAGTAGTGTGCTAAGAACGCATGCCTTGTAGACCTCCATTTTGGTCACTGTAGTGAGCTTCTGGTTTTCCCAAACTCTAGCGAAGGTGGATGCAGCCTTCTCTATGCTTTTATGATCTCCTCTTCTATAAACAGGTCATGTTGAATTTTGGATCCAAGATAGCCGAATTCATACTCGCTTCCAGCTTGTTATCCTTTATGAGAATAGAGGGTGATTCTGTAGTTTATGACCCCATTACGTTTGTATACCTTATGTTATCTTATAAAATGCAGACGTTACTTCAAAAAAAAAAAGAGATGATGATTACGCAGTATGCATCTAGTCATGCATATTAACCAATGAATTCCATGCTCTAATAGTATTAGAGAAGAAGGAGTATTTGTACAAATTTGCCCTATCATATGGAACGAGGAATGTGCCTATCTTTGTGTCTTTCTGAGTATTTTATTGGATTTTGTTTTTGTATTTGAAGATTATGGTTCAGTGTTTTATGTATATTTGCTTACTGAATGAGACAATAATATATGCTCCGCAAGTTAAATGTCGGAGCATCACCAGAGAATGCTGACCATATTCTTCAATAGTGCATACTAAATCAAGAGACCCAAACAAGACTCCCTAAAGACTATTCGGAGAACTGCCTGATCTGGAAACCAATGAGCGGTACATCTCAGATATAAGATTCTTATCTGAACCCTCCAACATGTAAAATGAGAACAAAGAAGAACAGATGTATGTGTACACAAATTGTGTGAACAGCAGCAAATTTTTTTAAAGAGTGGAAATACAGTTCTGGCACCCATAAGACTCCCGTGGTAGTAATGACTGGAATTTCTCTTTGCTTGGAGTTATGTCATCTGGAGATGAATCAGCTTCTGCGATAAATGGTGAGCTGATGGTATTAAAAACTGGTTCTTGACGTCTTAAAACTTGCTTTTTATAAATTGCACATTTAAAGAATCTTAATAAGTGTTGTACTTTTAATTATTTCACAAAAAATAGTTTCACTTTTCAGCAAAGGAAAATGACAAAAACTATTTTCTTTTGCTTGCCTTTGGAATTGGGAAAGCCTTGTATGAAAGGATTTAACATGCATTTATATTTTATATGTAAGCAACCCATTGCAACAGCAATTATAAAAAGCATGAAATCTGTCTTCCACTCTTCATTAGAAATATTGGTAACAAGGTCACATTCAATGTCCTTCAAGTAACATAACAATTTCTTCCTTGAGATTTTATATCTCATTTGCCTTTTCCAAGCTAAGCTATTTAATAGCGATACATTGGATTATGTTGTTCACAATTCGTAATTACCCGTGGTTAACACCCCTAGCTCTTAAAAGTCTGATTTCTAACTATCTTGCGATAATATAAAGTAGAAATTTTATGCAGCTTTGTGCAAACGTTCCTGTTTAGAGTTTATGGTTGGGATATTTTTTATTTAAAAGAAAGTATTTTTCTTAGTCAAAGATCGAGCTCCATCAGTTGTTACACTTGCCATCTTGTTCCAAGCCTACCCAACACTCAGACATTGTGTCTTGAATCGAGTGTATTTATGTATAGCCAATAAGCATAATCTTCTTTTACTTAAAACTTGTATAATGAGACAGTTTCAATAATTTATATAGATATTATTTTTAATATTTGCATTTTTATATGTATATACTATGGGTACACCTGATTTCTATAGGTGTCGGCGGGCCGCATAAAGCACTTCGGCGGGCCGCATGTGGTCCGCGGACCGTAATTTGCCCACCCCTGAATTAGGTAAATCATTTATGTAAATTAAACATACTCGTGGATCTAGGACTCTTCCTTAAGGTACACCTGAGTTTTCTTTTATTGGTGTTGATTTAGAGCCATTTATTTTTACAGTTTCTTCTCTCCCTATCAAAAATAAATCTTTAATCTACCGATGCGATTGACCATCAATGCAAAAAATATTTCAGTTTTTTAAGCAAACTATGGTGGTGTACTTTGTTACAACTCTTGGAAAAATCTAGTAGGATAGCATCTAATTGCTCACAATTATCTAAAAATTAGAAAAATCATCAAAAAGTCCTATTAGTTGTGTTTCACATGATCTATACTTCTTAAAGCCATGTTGGTATGGGGTGAGGACATTATGTTTGTTTACGTGGCTTATAGTCCTACTACATATTATGCGTTCTAGGATTTACATGTAATGCAGGTTAATGATACTGGTCTGTAGTTTCCTGGGTCATATTTTTCTCCTTTTTTAAATTGGGGAGTGACATTAACCTCTTTCCAGTCCCTTGGTACTCTGCGCTGGTTAAGAGATGCCTGAAAAAGTATTTTGAACACTGGTGCTAGCTCATTGCTTAGTTCTTTGAGTAATCTAGCTGAAATACCTTTAGGTCCAGATGTTTTATTCGGTTTAATGTTCGCGAATAGTTTTTGGATTCCCTTTTCTTGTACTTCTATATCTCCTATGTTGTCTACTTGGTTCAGATTAAGTAATATGTCTTTGTCTCCTGGGGCTGAGAATGTTGATGCAAAGTATTTGTTTAGGATGTTAGCTTTAGTTTCATTTACATTATGTGTTAAGTCATCTTCTCGTTTTAATGATGCTACTTCTGTTGTTTCCATTTTATTAGACTTAATGTATGACCATAGGTTTTTTTGTTGTTATCCTTTGTTGTTTACTTCGTGCTAATGGTTAGCACACACTCTTTACAAGTCTGAGATAAGCGAAACATTGGTTTATATATATATATATATATATATATTTATTTATTTAGTTAACGCTTTAATGAATACTGGCGAAAATACCCATTAACGTATATGTGTGCAGTATATATATTGTCTACACTTGCAGACCAAATTTAATCTTAAAAGATTTTTATATTTTGAAAAATCATAACGGTCACACCAGAGTTTACTCTGTGTGGTCAATGAGTTAGTATTTTTTAAATAATGATAGTTATAAATTTTCAAATTTCTAGAAATATCTTTAGAGCCGTTTTCAAGATTCGTGACCAGTGTTCACCCACCTTTTTCTACAAATGAACAAATTTGCAAGCTTACGAGTGGAATTGAAACAAAAAACACAACACAAAATAGCACAGTGAACAGTATTTTGTTGGCTCAAGTTTTTGAACAAAATCTTAAGTCGTCTTTATCTGCATAATGATTATATTAATATGCAAAGAAATAAACAGAAATATTTTGTTCAGAATATTAATGTTTTAATCAAAACTAAATTACTTCCAAAACATAAAATGTGGATATAATTTCAAAAACAAGTAATTAAAACACACACACACACACACACGTTTCATTAGATTGACACTTTAGACTCGAGCAATGGCAGTCCAGAGCTAAGTTCACCAATGACTTTTAGTTTGATTTATTGGAGAGACATGGTTTACACAAGTACTGGACGAGTTCTGTAGACTGCGCCAGAGACTCTCCCACAAGTGTGGTTGTACCTTTAATCTTAATTCCAGAGTTGGTTGGGTCAGCAATGAACACCTAGTGAAAAAGAATTCAATCATATACTGTAATATTTGGTGTTTTCTTTTTATTTATAATAATTTTTTTATTCAATATCTATTTCAAATTACAGAACACACTCACACACACACAAACAATCCATTTAATGGATTCCTAAAAATACAAGGCATTCAGAATGTTCCACTTGGTCAATCGGCCAACATTATTGTTCATTACTTTGTTACTTTGTCAGCGCTGTGTCTTATGCAGATATGTAAAGTAAAGTTCCCCTTTCAGACCTTGCGATCTATGGGGCAGATGATGTTAAGGTCATCTGTTTCTTAGGCCAACGGTTAACGAGCAGGGTGTCGTGTAGCCAGCACAACGACCAACCGCCTTTACTTTCCCCAACTAAAGTCAGGTACCCATTAGAGTTGGGTGGACTCAGGGGCGCCCTAAAAATCCCGAAATTCATAATCCCAGTCTTCACCGGGATTCGAACCCAGCACCTCAAGTTCGGAAGCCAAGCGCTTAACCACTCGATCACCGCGCCCCACATGCAGATATGTAACACTCAAATAACGACATCCAATAACACAGGCGAAAGGGCAACAATATAAGTTAATAGACACTGATAGTGAATGTCGAACAAGAATTTAAATAACAACGAAGGGAACTGTCGAATGTGGTCAAGCTAAATCTCTACATCCATAAAAACTGCCTCTCTACAGCTTTCAGAAATATTCTGTTTACATTTCACTATTCTTCCTAAACTCAAAGACGTGTTTTTACTAGTCGCCCGTCATTGTCTCCAAGTCCAAACTTTCCCTTCTGTGAAACAAATAACTAATTGCTAATCGTGCCATGACAACTTTCATATTGATTACAAAACTTATTTTGAACCTCCTAGAACTATGTCGAGCTGATTAAATGTGATACAAGATAAATGTCAGTAGAGACAAAATTTGTTCAATCCAATCTAAGACAGTTCTTTGTTCATTAGTCAGTTCTTTATGATTTCCATTTGTAAGTATAATTTTATTTAACAAAAAATAACTTCGAGTAGTGGAGAAAGTTCTGGAGTTAATCAGTTGTCATTGGCCTGTTTTTCTGGAGATATCCAGTGCTAGCTTCTTGACATTGTTGTGCCCATCCACGCCAAAGATTAAAAACAAATCTTCCTGTAAACGTGAAGAAAGTTCCAGATACATGTCATTGCTTGAAACTGTTCGTTGTTTTATATCAGAAACTTCTGTGGTCTGTCACGATCTCGACGTTTCAAGAACGAAACCCGAAAGACAAAGAGATTGACGCGGTCTTCCGAAACAACTCGGTGAATGTTTATTAGTGGTACAACCATTGCACGTCACCATTGATATACATAAGTAACAAAAGTTTTCACTTTATCTTAACTTTAGAAAAATTGCATACATACATTTAAAAAACACTCTTAATACAACTACTAATGGATATACTTATTACGCTACTGACCGAAATGCCCTTGTCTACCAAAGTTTTCACTTGTTTTGACACTAACTCTGCAGACTTGGCACCGTCTACTACCAGGACGACAACTTTTTTAGCGTTAGGTCTGGCTCCTTGCTTGGCGGTGTAACCAGAATCAATGAGTTGCTAGACAAATAGAACATAGGGAGACACAAATTAAATTTACTTTTAACAAGCCATAGCAAACAAAGAAATTACGCTTAAAAAAATTGTTTAGTTTTCTTAATGTAAGAGGGTTTTTGATTATTAAACCACCTGGAGGAGTATTTAAACTTATAACCACTTTGGCCAAGCTCATGAAATTAGTTGACTATAGTTTGGTTAAGTTTTTACTGAAGAGTTTTTTTTTTAACTTAAACCACCTTGGCAACGCTGGTTTAAATGAAGGTTTAACATTAAAATGTCATCTCTAATAAAAATTCAAAATCAAAGCTAAACAACAATCACTAAAATTCACTCTGCCCGGAGTGGGGCGGTTTGAACCCATTGGTTCGGAAGCCTAGCGTTTATCCCTCAGCCACCGCGCCTCCACGGTCACATTCAAGGCATTTCTTATCCCCATACACTGAAGAGTTGTCCACCTTTACCCTACTTTTGATGTGCACACTACGTGCAATTCAGGATAACTCCTTTATGCTTGGCCTCCATGTGATCTTTTTCTTAGGTTATTTCCTCAATGTTGGTATTATTTTTAAAAATAAAACTTAACAGTTTGAGAATAAATGACTTAAAGTATCACTATCAAACTAAGGATAGACGATGCAGAAACTCGATGCAAATGTTTTCATGCATCAATAGTATATTATATCTAATATATTTTTAATATATCAATTACATAAATAAAAAAAAAGTAAAATAAAAGGTGAAGATTCCAATTCAGACCTTGGGATCTATAGGGCAGATGATTTAAAGTCATCTGTTTCTGTGACCCACTGTTTACAGTCATGTGGCCAGCACAACGACCAACCACCTTTACTTTTTCCCAACTAATGTCAGTTAGCCATTAGAGCTGTGCGGACTCAGAGGCGCACAAAGATCCCCAAATTAAAAATCCCAGTCCGGGATCCCTGGATTGGAAGCCAAGCACTTTATCACTCAGCCAACCCGCATTTCTTTCATGCTAAAGAATGCTCAGTGCGCTATGGTCAATTCTCTTTTGTTGACATCAGAGAGATGCTTTAGGCGCTTCGAATTTGAGCCTCATTGATTTGTAGTTAAGTGGTTTAGCAACTCAGCCCATTGAAAGAGTTCACTTGATCACACACGAATGCAGCACACTGCTATGTACAGTTTTATTACAACCTTTAGCAATGTCTCATGTGCGAATTTCGTGAGAAATGAAAGCGGAGAATTAAGCGTTTTAAACCTAGACCTATGTTTCATTCAATATCAATTTAAAAGTAAAAGATAATGTATATTAACATAAATCTACAAATACATCTAACCTGTAGCAGAGCGTAAAGCTTTCTGGTCTCATAGGGTTTCAATCGAGCTTTTATATCTTTGTCTGAATTGTAGCTCTCTAGTTTAAAGCCAGAGTCCCCAAGACAGAGATCGGCTATGAAGCCATACTAAGGTACAAACAAACAAAAATTATTTGTAAGGCGACACATAAACTTTTATACACTCATTCACTTAATCTGGGTATTTTATTTCTCAATTTTCCAGGATAAATATTTTTTAAGTAACAAAATTATAATTTTGACAAAATATGCAACACTTAAAATGGGGCTAATCCATAATTATCAAGATTTTTCGAGGATCCGGAGTACAGAATAATTATAAAATTATGAAATATTCTTTTGCGGCCTTTTTTTTAGCACTGTAACCACTGTAGTATTAAAGTGAAATCAAAATGTAAACAAAGAGATTACTGTCAATAACTGAAGTAAGAAAATATCACAGATCTATATATATTATATTTAGACTGGAAAACAAAGACACAGTCATGTATCCGATCGTTATGTTCGTAACTCTTTGTCAAGCTATAAGGAAATTCGCTCAGAATCGTGGAAAATCGCTTCTTTCTGTCTTAGAAAAGTAATGATCTTTAGTTTTAAAAGTTTATAAATAATCCAAAACCATTTTAACGATTTAAAATACAATGAGCTATAAACCACATAACTATATATTCACGGTAATCTATGATATAAAGCCATTTCTTTTTAGCTTCCACTGCATAATGTATCAACAATTCAAGATTTAAAGGATTCAAGCCTCTCCACAAAGTGTAGTAAAAAGCTATGTCTTCCCAGTTATCAGCATTGATGTCCACTGCTTTGGGGTTTGGTCGCGACCAGTTTTTATTTAAAATACTCTATCCACAATTCTTGCCACATAGGTGGCTTGTTAAACTCATTTTTTGACACGTGATTTTCAGGACATTTTAATTTCACATACATTTGGTGGTCACTCACTGAACACATGGTCAAACAATTAAAACATTTGTTTCATAACTAATTTAAAGTTTTGCGTTTGATACATTTCAACTAGTGCTACTCACTGAAAACTCACATATATTATTCTAAGACATTCTAACTCACAAACAGCCACAGTTCTTGCGCTCAGACATTCTAACTCACAAACAGCCACAGTTCTTGCCTTCAGACATTCTAACTCACCCTCAGCCACAGTTCTTGCCCTCAGACATTTTAACTCACCCTTAGCCACAGTACTTGCCCTAAGACATTCTAACTCACCCTTAGCCACAGTTCTTGCCCTCAGACATTCTAACTCACCCTCAGCCACAGTTCTTGCCTTCAGACATTTTAACTCACCCTCAGCCACAGTACTTGCCCTCAGACATTTTAACTCACCCTCAGCCGCAGTACTTGCCCTCAGACATTTTAACTCACCCTCAGCCACAGTACTTGCCATCAGACATTCTAACTCACCCTTAGCCACAGTTCTTGCCCTCAGACATTTTAACTCACCCTCAGCCACAGTACTTGCCCTCAGACATTTTAACTCACCCTCAGCCACAGTACTTGCCCTAAGACATTCTAACTCACCCTCAGCCACAGTTCTTGCCCTCAGACATTCTAACTCACCCTTAGCCACAAGACTTGCCCTCAGACATTTTAACTCACCCTCAGCCACAGTACTTGCCCTCAGACATTTTAACTCACCCTCAGTCACAGTACTTGCCCTCAGACATTTTAACTCACCCTTAGCCACAGTACTTGCCCTCAGACATTCTTACCTTAAAGAGTGAGTTCCCATATTGAGTAGAAACAGTCGCCAGAATAAATTCATTGGTCCAAATGGTTTTCCCAATGCCCATGTCAGAAGTACTAAATACAAAGTAAATGTCCAGCGGATTCTTCGATGTACAGACGTCTAGACAAATAAATAACATGAAACATTGAATGGGCCAGTTGCAACTTGCAACAGTTAAACAGAGTCACAAATCATTTTTTTTTGTTTTTACATTTTTAGGCATAGCAAACAAGTTTTTTTGAAAATTATTAATACTTCCCTATTTTATTTGTAGAATTTATAGTTCTTATATTATTTAATTCATAATCACTTTTATTTTAGAAGCCTCGTGATGGTACAAGTTAAAAAATAAACGAAAACAATAAATATGGCATGCGCTCTGGGCTGTGGATGGTCTCGATAATTCTGATTCGAACTCTACAATCGACCATTCTTTATTGTGCCACGTAAGGTTTGGGGATAGGATGTAATTATCTAAAGTAATTGGAAGAAATATTCGAAACATTTTGAACACACACTTCAGAGGCTGCAGCCGAAAGGTCTCTCCATGCGATATATTGGCGAAGCAAGATTCCTCCGTTCCAGAAAACTCACGGGTTGAGTGTGAGTGTGTTCAACGAGCTAGTAATTCTTTTTCCAACGATTGAGCACTTTTTTCCTGCGCCAATGGCTATGTTATTTTCAGCTCTTTTTGTGATAAGATGACCATTTCTTTTTCGTAATAAATAATATTTCTCAATATTGTAATTAAGTAAACTGCGTGCAAAACATGAACTATTTGAAACATAACAAAACCAAAAATCTGATTGTCTTTCCTCTAGTAAAATGTTACAGATGTTCCTTCAGATGTTTTCATCCGAGCCTAATCCTTATACAGGAAGGTGGGGGAGGATGGTGGACAGAGTTCCAACCCGGCACATACCACTAGACCAGTCAGCTTTGCCCAATTCCTATAATATAACATCAAGAGTTCTCTTACTTGGATCATCTCTTGGATAATCTGGTGGAACAGAAGTTTGTTCAATTTCTGAAATGTAAAAAAAAATAAATAAATAAAAATAAAATACAATAATAAAAATTAAATAAAATTTCACATAAATGAAAAGCAAAAAAACAACACCACTAACCATTTCGTGTTGAACAAGAAAAACATTTAAATACTTTTTTTTTTATTAAAAAGACAATACCTCCTTTAGACAACGTAGAGAGCGATATTTTTTCTCTTAGTAACTACTGTATGTTTAATTATGAAACAATGAAGCATTTTTTTACCCATCCTCCCCCCCCCCCCCTCGATCCTTGAGAAATAACCTTATGTGAATGAATATACCTACTACATTTTATATTATTCCAATGATAGGACTTTACATCTAGACTTGATAGATGAACACAGTCTAGTTATCTTTAACTTGAAAACGACTATGGAGTTAAATGGTGACTGTAGAAACAAACTGTCCAAACACAAAGCAATGTCTTGAATTTGGGTCAATTACAATGTTTCGTTGTTATGTTTGGTTATATTAGAAACTCGTGTACCGTCAGGATAAGAAGACAGACGTTCAGAACATACAGAACTGGCTACTTACTAACACCTGTTCAGGGCATACAGAACTGGCTACTTACTGTCACATGTTCAGGGCATACAGAACTGGCTACTTACTGACACCTGTTCAGGGCATACAGAACTGGCTACTTACTGTCACATGTTCAGGGCATACAGAACTGGCTACTTACTGACACCTGTTCAGGGCATACAGAACTGGCTACTTACTGTCACATGTTCAGGGCATACAGAACTGGCTACTTACAGTCACATGTTCAGGGCATACAGAACTGGCTACTTACTCTCACATGTTCAGGGCATACAGAACTGGCTACTTACTGTCACATGTTAAGGGCATACAGAACTGGCTACTTACTGACACCTGTTCAGAGCATACAGAACTGGCTACTTACTGTCACATGTTCAGGGCATACAGAACTGGCTACTTACTGTCACACGTTCAGGGCATACAGAACTAGCTACTTACTGTCACACATTCAGGGCATACAGAACTGGCTACTTACTGTCACATGTTCAGGGCATACAGAACTGGCTACTTACTGACACCTGTTCAGGGCATACAGAACTGGCTACTTACTGACAGATGTTCAGGGCATACAGAACTGGCTACTTACTGACACATGTTCAGGGCATACAGAACTGGCTACTTACTGACACACGTTCAGGGCATACAGAACTGGCTACTTACTGTCACATGTTCAGGGCATACAGAACTGGCTACTTACTGTCACACGTTCAGGGCATATAGAACTGGCTACTTACTGACACACGTTCAGAGCATACAGAACTGGCTACTTACTGACAAATGTTCAGGGCATACAGAACTGGCTACTTACTGTCACATGTTCAGGGCATACAGAACTGGCTACTTACTGACACCTGTTCAGGGCATACAGAACTGGCTACTTACTGACACATGTTCAGGGCATACAGAACTGGCTACTTACTGTCACACATTCAGGGCATACAGAACTGGCTACTTACTGTCACATGTTCAGGGCATACAGAACTGGCCACTTACTGTCACATGTTCAGGGCATACAGAACTGGCTACTTACTGTCACATGTTCAGGGCATACAGAACTGGCTACTTACTGTCACATGTTCAGGGCATACAGAACTGGCTACTTACTGACACCTGTTCAGGGCATACAGAACTGGCTACTTACTGACACCTGTTCAGGGCATACAGAACTGGCTACTTACTGTCACATGTTCAGGGCATACAGAACTGGCTATTTACTGTCACACGTTCAGGGCATACAGAACTGGCTACTTACTGACACATGTTTAGGGCATACAGAACTGGCTACTTACTGACACCTGTTCAGGGCATACAGAACTTGCTACTTACTGACACCTGTTCAGGGCATACAGAACTTGCTACTTACTGACACCTGTTCAGGGCATACAGAACTGGCTACTTACTGTCACATGTTCAGGGCATACAGAACTGGCTACTTACTGATAAATATTCAGGGCATACAGAACTGGCTACTTTCTGACACCTGTTCAGGGCATACAGAACTGGCTACTTACTGTCACATGTTCAGGGCATACAGAACTGGCTACTTACTGACACCTGTTCAGGGCATACAGAACTGGCTACTTACTGTCACATGTTCAGGGCATACAGAACTGGCTACTTACTGTCACATGTTCAGGGCATACAGAACTGGCTACTTACTGTCACATGTTCAGGGCATACAGAACTGGCTACTTACTGACACCTGTTCAGGGCATACAGAACTGGCTACTTACTGACACATGTTCAGGGCATACAGAGCTGGCTACTTACTGATAAATATTCAGGGCATACAGAACTGGCTACTTACTGACACCTGTTCAGGGCATACAGAACTGGCTACTAACTGTCACATGTTCAGGGCATACAGAACTGGCTACTTACTGATAAATATTCAGGGCATACAGAACTGGCTACTTTCTGACACATGTTCAGGGCATACAGAACTGGCTACTTACTGACACCTGTTCAGGGCATACAGAACTGGCTACTTACTGTCACATGTTCAGGGCATACAGAACTGGCTACTTACTGTCACATGTTCAGGGCATACAGAACTGGCTACTTACTGACACCTGTTCAGGGCATACAGAACTGGCTACTTACAGTCACATGTTCAGGGCATACAGATCTGTCTACTTACTGTCACATGTTCAGGGCATACAGAACTGGCTACTTACTGTCACACGTTCAGGGCATACAGAACTGGCTACTTACTGACAGATGTTCAGGGCATACAGAACTGGCTACTTACTGACACATGTTCAGGGCATACAGAACTGGCTACTTACTGTCACACATTCAGGGCATACAGAACTGGCTACTTACTGTCACATGTTCAGGGCATACAGAACTGGCTACTTACTGACACCTGTTCAGGGCATACAGAACTGGCTACTTACTGACAGATGTTCAGGGCATACAGAACTGGCTACTTACTGTCACATGTTCAGGGCATACAGAACTTGCTACTTACTGTCACACATTCAGGGCATACAGAACTGGCTACTTACTGTCACATGTTCAGGGCATACAAAACTGGCTACTTACTGACACCTGTTCAGGGCATACAGAACTTGCTACTTACTGACACCTGTTCAGGGCATACAGAACTGGCTACTTACTGACACATGTTCAGGGCATACAGAACTGGCTACTTACTGTCACATGTTCAGGGCATACAGAACTGGTTATTTACTGTCACACGTTCAGGGCATATAGAACTGGCTACTTACTGACACACGTTCAGAGCATACAGAACTGGCTACTTACTGACAAATGTTCAGGGCATACAGAACTGGCTACTTACTGTCACATGTTCAGGGCATACAGAACTGGCTACTTACTGTCACATGTTCAGGGCATACAGAACTGGCTACTTACTGACAAATGTTCAGGGCATACAGAACTGGCTACTTACTGTCACATGTTCAGGGCATACAGAACTGGCTACTTACTGACACACGTTCAGAGCATACAGAACTGGCTACTTACTGACAAATGTTCAGGGCATACAGAACTGGCTACTTACTGTCACATGTTCAGGGCATACAGAACTGGCTACTTACTGTCACACGTTCAGGGCATATAGAACTGGCTACTTACTGACAC
The DNA here is from genome assembly GCF_947242115.1 of Biomphalaria glabrata. Taxonomy (NCBI): domain Eukaryota; kingdom Metazoa; phylum Mollusca; class Gastropoda; family Planorbidae; genus Biomphalaria; species Biomphalaria glabrata. Next base: position 15,401,727 of record NC_074722.1, on the reverse strand, counting down.
ACGTTCAGAGCATACAGAACTGGCTACTTACTGACAAATGTTCAGGGCATACAGAACTGGCTACTTACTGTCACATGTTCAGGGCATACAGAACTGGCTACTTACTGTCACATGTTCAGGGCATACAGAGCTGGCTACTTGCTGTCCCATGTGTAGGGCATACAGAACTGGCTACTTACTGTCACATGTTCAGGGCATACAGAACTGGCTACTTACTGTCACATGTTCAGGGCATACAGAGCTGGCTACTTGCTGTCCCATGTGTAGGGCATACAGAACTGGCTACTTACTGTCACATGTTCAGGGCATACAGAACTGGCTACTTACTGTCACATGTTTTTTTGAACAGACTTTTGATGATACTGTTCAGCTTGTCGTAGTTGTCAGCTTTGGAGACTCTGGACGTGTCACCGGCAATATTAAGTAGCTCTTCCCGGCTGACGTTAACACCAACTCCAACCGCAAACATAATGATGCCACTAGCTCTGGCAGCCCCAGCTTCTGCAGCTGTGAAGTTCTTTCTACAAAGTAGAATTAAGATGGACATCTTATCTTATCTTTTAAAATACAGACGTTACTTCAAAAAGAGGAAGAGTGGTTGTTGAGCGATAAAGCGCTTGGCTTTAGAACCGGGGGTCCCGGGTTCGAATCCTGATGAAGACTGGGATTTTTAATGTCGGGATCTTTGTGCGCCTCTGAGCCAAACCAACTTGACATTAGTTGGGGAAAAGTAAAGGCGGTTGGTTGTTGTGCTGGGCACATGACACCCTCGTTAACCGTAGGCCACAGAAACAGATGACCTTAACATCATCTGCCCCATAGATCACAAAGGCTCAAAGGGAAACTTTACTTTACTTAAAAAAAGAAGATGATTGCGTCCTACGCGTCATGCATGTGGTTATGCATGTTAACCAGTGTCTTAAATTCTACCATATAAAAACATAACAGCTAATTAACTAAGCTATGATCAAAATAAATTATTAATCATCTTTGAAAGATGCCTGTGTGTGTTTTTGGTAAAAAATGTCAATAATTAATAAAAATTAGATACATGTTCTAAAAGCTATTTCCTCACATAATTTGTAAAATAGATTTGTCGTATAATAAATGTGTGAATTACTAAACGCAAATTGACTCGGACATTGAATACAACCTTAGGTTTTACGAAACAATATTAGACTAGGGCCAGGTTCGCAACCAAAAAATGAGTATAACAATTAACATAGTTTTAATGTCACACTACCGCATACTTAATAAATAAATCTGCACTCCAAAGCTGTCAGAAGATAAGTTATTTTCTTAATGATTCATAGATTTAAGTTTCGTTCAAACTATTAATACATTACATTTATATCGATATCAAGATCTGGGCTCTATTTAATCAGTAAGATTGTTAAAAAGTGTGTAATGATGATCGGACAAATCTGAGCGTGTTAAACGTAGTGCGTTTTTTTTTAAATTTACAACTAAAGAGAAGTGCGTATCAAATTTCTTAAAAAACAAAACACAAATATTTGAATTAGTATTTCATTCCATGAGTTAGTTAATAAAAGGAAAATGTTTTTATGATGGGCCATTAATACTTTTTCCATTATGACTTTAGATGCAATTTTTTGTACAAATGCGTGAATCTATGAATAAAGCTTGAATTATTAATGAAGAAGTCTGTAACTTTAAAAAAAAAAAAAAAAAAAAAAAACTTACCTCCTCTGAAGTTTTTCATTTAAAAGTTGTGTATATTTATACAAATCTGCTTGCACAGGTAATTTGACAAGTAAAAATAGTTCACTTTAGTCAAAGACAAAAGTAGTCATTGCACCAGAACTTTGAAAGGTAAAAAATAATGACGATGTCTAATTTTCATTTTCTTTTCTATTTTCTGATATCTAAACTAGACAGACAAATGGAAGAACAGACAGAAAGACCACATAAAAATATTCTCCTTTAGGGGCCGATAAAAATGAATATCTGCCATAACTTACTTCTGAGAATTCCCGTCTGTTATTACCAGGCCAATCTTGGTGACTCCTGGTCTGACCACTGCATCACTCATTTGGACCTCACGCATGTACTTGATGCCCTCTCCGGTGTCAGTGGATTGGCCTTGTTTGTGAGATATCCTCCCTATAGCACTGATGACGTCTTCTTTAGTGGAGTAAGTATTTAAGTTAAAAGAAACCTAAAATGTACAAGATACCATTATACTCATTTTAAAACAACATAGTAATGTGAATTTATTTCATTTTGATAAACATTACAAGTACACTTTTCAAAAAAATATTTTGTGAAAAATACAAATATGACGATGAAATCAGATTTTTTATATTGTTTTTGTATAAGTATATGCCGTTCAGACATTTTATTGCTGTAGTTGTTAAAAAATATCTAAAAACATAAATATATAACAGATTTTGAGTTATAATCCCCACAACCCTGTCCCTTAATATAAAGTAAAGTTACATTTTCACCCTTCTTTCTGCTTCTGTAGTGTATGGCATCTGCAATCCGAGACCCTTCCTTTATGCACTCTCTCCATGTAGATCTATCCAGTGCTACTTTTCCAGCTGCTAGTGTCGATTTTGAAGAGCTTCACGTCGCGTTTGCATACATCCGTATAACGTAAAAGTGGGCGACCAGCGGCTCTCCTGCCTTCTATTAGATCTCCATACAGAATGCCTTGTGGAAGTCGACCTACTGGCATTCTACTAACGTGGCCAAGCCATGCCAAGTCATCTGCTGCTGATAACACAGCGGATGTCCTGGCACCCTGCTCTTTGTAGCACTTCCTGATTGGTTATCTTATCTTGCCACCTTATTTTAAAGATCCACCTTAGGCATTGGAGGTGAATGACATTCAGCTTTTTTTCCTGCCATGAGTAGGTTGACCATGTTTCACTTCCGTATAGTAAAGTGCTTATCACACAGGTCCGGTGGAGTAAGGCTTTAGTATTGTTAGTCAGCAATATGTTGCCCCACACTATTTTCTGCAACCGTGACATGGTGGCCATTGCTCTGGCTATCCTGTTGTTAATGTCTTTATTCAGAAGAGCATCGTTGGATATGATTGAGACAAGATAGCAAAAATGGTCAATAATTTCTAGTGGTTGGCCATTAATGGTTACTTATTTGTGTTCTGAACTAGTATCTTGATATTGCTTTGTCTAATATTTAAGCCTAACGTCTGGCAAGCAGCGGAAAGTTTGTCAACCAGGGACGGAAGCTGAATACCAGAATCAGCCACAATAGCTGCATCATCAGCATACAGGAGTTCCCTGATGAGTAACTTCCTAACCTTGGATTTCGCCTGCAGTCTTAATACATTAAATTGTCTTCCAGAGGATCTTGTATGGAGAAACACACCTTTATTTATGTCGTTGTACGCATGATGCAGTAGACAGGAGAAAAATATGCCAAACAGAGTAGGTGCGAGCACACATCCCTGTTTAACGCCACTGCTAACCACAAAAGGTGCTGAATGGGCTCCTTGACTTTGACAGTACATTTTGTTTCCTCATGAAAACACTCAATAAACTTCAGTAGTTTGGAAGGGCAACCTATTTTCCTCAGGAGTTTGAAAAGACCACTTCTGTTGACCATGTCAAAGGCTTTAGTCAGATCAACAAAAACAATGTAACGGGGTCTGTCTCTCTCTCTGGATTTCTCCTGCAGTAGTCGTAGAGAAGATATCATGTCTATACATACATGCATACATACATACAACATACAAACATACATACATACATACACACACACATACATACATACGCCTTACTTTCTGCTTTATATTATAAGATATCCCTGACGGACTAACTAATTATAACTGATTCGCCAACTTGCGGTGGACAAACAAAATACGAAAATTCAACCATTTACTACTTTCAGTATCCTTAGAAAAACCATATGGAAAAACTAATCAGCTTTCACTATTTAAAAAGTAGCATTTAAATTTACGAAAAAAAAAAGATTCTTTATTCACAATCTAGACCCAACTTTTTTTTTAGCCAAAACTTCAAAAAGTACACGATAAAACCATGGAACTAAAGGAACAATAATTTTAAAACAGGTCTTTGCACATCCTGTCTGCGCATCCTGCACTGTATTTAACATAATTTATTTTGACAAAGAAGGATTTTAAGCCTCGACCACCAGGAATTTAGCCCTGTGGATTAGTAACTTTCTTTAGCTCTTTGTGTACGAGATTCTTCAAAACTTCCTCCATTCGCGGACGAGCTGATAGACTCTCATTTAGTGGAGTCAATCATCACGAAATAATGTTAGTTTTGATCATTTCTTTCTAAATATATGTTTTCAGGGATTTTGACGTTGGGTTTTTCTACTAAATCTGGTGCTATTTTATGTAGTACTTTCAGATAACCCTACTGCTCCGCATTAAGTGGAACTATCTCGATAAAACAAAACAAAAAAATTCACATGTTCCGCCGTTCCTCATTAGCACTTTAGTTCCTCAAAATCGGAATTCCGATAAAAAATTGTCGTTATTTTGTATTAATATTAAACGAAAATGCTGAATGAAAAACTCATTTATTGTTTAAATTTCCTCCCAGTATTCCTCCCAGTGCTAATGCTTCGTTTATTCAATGACAAAGGTCAAAGGTCATAGGTAATCATCCCAAAATATTTTTTTTTCGACATGATTCTAGCACTTTGATTTCTATGAATAGAATACAATTTAATAAGGACAAGGATTGAATCTAGAGCCTATTTGATCTTGTCTAGACATAGCTTCAAGTTGATCTAGATCTATCTATAAATTTAAATCTACTCTAAACGGCGATAGATCTAAATCTACGCAAGATCCAGTAACTCGTTGATTTCAGCTAAATGTAGATATTAGATTATTTCACGAGAACTTGTCTTATCTTCTTATCTTATATAATACAGACGTTACTTTAAAAAAGAAGATGATTACGTCCTACGCGTCAAGCATTTAGTCATGCATATTAACCAATGACTTAAATTCTGCCAAATCACTTGTTTTCCTGGCTAGCTCAGGCAACCCGTTCCATGCTCTAATAGCACTAGGGAAGAAGGAGTATTTGTACAAATTTGTCCTAGCATATGGGACGAGGAATGTGCCTTTATCTTTGTGTCTTTCAGAGTATTTTATTAGATTTTGTTTTTGTATTTGAAGATTATGGTTCAGTGTTTTATGTATGATTGCTACTTTACTTTTGAGCCTTCTGTACTGAAGGCTTTCTAAATTTAGTGATTTTACTAAAGGTGTTTCTCTAGTCAAATGTGAATATTCGTTTGTTATGAGTCTCACTGCTCTATTTTGTGTCTGTTTCAGTTTCTTAATGTTTTCTTGAGTTGAGGGGTCCCAAACGGAGGATGCATATTCTATTATTGGCCTAACCAAGGTTAAATAACATTATAGTTTTATGTTCTTTTTTGATTTATAGAAATTTCTTTTAATAAATCCTAATGCTTTGTTTGATTTTTTTATAGTTTCATCTATATGTGGATTCCATGATAGTTTTTCATGTATTATAACACCTAGGTATTTTGATAAATGAAAAACTTGCACAACATAGAAAGTAAAGTTCCCCTTTTAGAGCTTGCAATCTATAGGGCAGATGATTTAAAGGTCATGTTTTTCTGTAGCCAACGGTTAACGAGGGTATCATATGGCCAGCGGACTTAGAGGTGCCTAAAGATCCCGAAATTAAAAATCCAAGGATTCGAACCCGGGAGCCCCAGTTCAGAAGCCAAGCGCATTACCGCTCAGCCACAGCGTAAAAACTATAGTTTCCTATTATAATCCATCTAATGTATAATAAATAATAATAAATAAATAATAAATAAAATAAATATTACAATTAAAAGATAATAATTAAGTTAACTTTGTTGGTCAGGCTTGTGTTCTGTACCATCAGTTATTATGGAAGTCAAGTATTGATATTTTAAAACTTGCATAATAGTATTGAATTATGTGTGCATGCACATTATCATTTTTTTTAAAGATTCTGTGGTGCTTTATGGTTCTTATTATTTTTTTGTTATTCATCAGTTATAATTGTTATTCTCGTGTTGCTTAATCTTTTTATTGTTGGCCTCCTTCAGTCGTAGAGCGACTATGGTTTATCTCAAACACTTTTTCATATGATTATGGAGCCTTATTATGGAGAGACACTCCAGTCCACATTTATCGCAGGTTAAAGTGGCTTTCGCTTTAGTGGTAGAGGAGCCGGCCATTTTTCATATGCCACGCTTTTCTTCCCGAGCTGAGGCCCATGTTTTTTTCGCTGTCCATAGCTTTCTTGGTCACCATCTCTCTCTAAGTAGTGCGGTTTAGGGCTATCTCTTCCCAATGCTCAGTATCAATGTTCACTGTTTTGAGGTATCGTTTTGATAACGGAAGTGGTTTTCTTGAGCCAGACGCGAGTTGCCCGTAGAGAATGACTTTCGGGATGCGATTGTTCTCCAGCAGGCGAACATGTCTGAGCCAGCGCAGGCGGCGTTGTCTGAGGACTATAAAGATGTTGGGGAGATCCGTTCGCGCGAGGATCTCAGTATTTCGCGCTCTCTCTTGCCATATGGTTTTCAAGATCCTTCGGACGTAGCGCTAGTAGAATGAGTTTAGTTTTCTCTTTTGTTTTGTGTAGGTAGTCCACGTATAGTAGCGTACTCATAACGCATGCCCTGTAGACCTCCATTTAGGTCGCTGTAGTGAGCTTCTGGTTTTTTCCCAACTCCTCTTCTAGAGACGACAGGTCATCTTGAATTGTAGATTCAAGGTAGCAGAATTTATTTATTTACGGCTTCCAGCTTGTTATCGTCATTGAGGATGGAGGTTGGTGCCATTGCAGGTGGTCCCATAACATTTGTTTTCCTCGTGCTAATGATTAGGCCATACTCTTTTCAGGCCAGAGATTAGTGACTGAAGTTCCTCTTGTTAGTGTGCCGCTACCTCTGCATCTTCTGCGAATAGCGTATCTCTTACAAGGTGGTTCGGGTCTTAGTTTTGGCCCTCAGTCTGACAATATTTCGTCACCTATAAAATGCTTCCAGCAGTCCCCGTCTCAAATAGCATCTGACAACCAGCCCAACTTATGGTTTTCATTAACGTACCCTGTCATCTAAATGGCAAATATACTTTTCAATTGCAAATGTTACATGTATCTCAACGAGTTAATATATTCTTGAATATTCATTAAAGATAAAGCAATTAAACAAACAACATAATTGATCTAGTGGAGTACTTTCAATGTGTACACTGCTATAGTATATATGAATATATCAATGATTCATTTATTTATTAGTAATTAATGAGTAGCTGCAACGGACAATTGAAGAGCTACCTCCCTTGAAAAGATTTATTATTATTCTATCCCAAGCTTCCCGCAGTACGGTGGGTAATGGCGGCGGGCAGGGTTTGAAGACGGGACTATTGAGATCATCGTTGGAGAGTCCAGAGCGTATACCATATGGTCAGGAAGGATATAAATGCTATCTATGTTTCTGCTTCTTTTTTTTTTTTTTTTAAGAGCCTGTTTATGTTACTTTGGTCATAAACCCGGGCGCAATGAGCCCTTTGCGCCAGGGTTGTTACGTCACTGTGGTTACGACTATGGTAAGTACATAATTACTTCCATAATTGTACTCTGGTCGGTTTAATCAGGTCTTGGCGACTGAGCGGCTTGGCTTCTGATTCTCGGTTTCTATTATCGGTGAAGGTTGGGATTTTAAATTTAAAGTCGCCTCTGAGTTAACTAGACTCTAATGGGTGACATTACTAGGAGAAATTAAAGGCGGTTGATCGATGAGCTGGCTGCATGACACTCTCGTCCGTCAATGACACCACTTATAGGAAGTTTCTTTCTGGAATGCTTTTGGATTGTTGTTTTCTATTTAGAATATTTAAATAAGCACAATAGAAAAATAGGTTAAAACCAAAAAAAACAACAACAAAACAAAGCTTATATAAAGTGTATCAATTATTTTGATCAGCCGTGCAGTCGGATTCGTAATAAGCCTCAATCTTTAAATGTGACTAATTCAGCTTATACCACCACTTCGGTTAAGTACTGTTTCTTTCCCTTGCTTGAGATACCAAAAAAAAAGTAATTATTACCAATAGTTAATTTTTTAATCGGTTATTTTGTAATTTTTTTTATTCCTGTGTTTTCAGGTAAAAGAAATAATTGTGCAACATTTCAGCTTGATCCAAGATTGGGTGTCGGAGAAATAACGTGTACAAACTTTTGGCAAGACAGACAGACAGACAGACATAGTTGATATAAGCTTTGTGAAAAAAAATCTCTTACATCTGTATAAACACCTTGAGCATACGGTATGATGGCGACCCTCACGTTCTTTGGGCCTATATCAAACTCTTGGAGGTAGTCTTGAAGAAACTTGATGCCTTTCAGGAAGTCCTTGTCTTCAATGGAGACAGAGGAGTCTAGGACAATACCGAGCTCAAGCTCTTGATGGCTGCAGGCTAACAAGAAGAGTTAAATTTATCGATTGTTTGGACGTTTTGAAGTGTTAAAATTTAAAAAAAATGTGCCAAGTTGTGAAACAAAATAAAAATGAAGCCTATTTGTCGAAATGTGTGATTGTCAGTAAACTTCAGATTGCGTCTCTGGGCAGATGGCATAGAGGCAGCCTGATATTGTGTACCATGCCAGCCACCATCCTTTGGGAGTTTGGGCTAGGATGCAATGATCTTCATTTCTGAAGGAACATAAAAAAAATGTACAACAAGCATCTCTCGATGCAAAGAAAATAGGTTAAAATAGTTCAAAAAACATTTGCCGAGAATGCATTTTTCTGCAGATGTGAATTTGTATGTTTTGTGTCTCTACAAAAAAGGCATACTATATTTCTACAGTTTTCGACAATTTCCTACACGTGACAATATTCTACACGTGACAATATTCTACACGTGACAATACACGTGACATCAATGCGGTTATAGAATGAATAAATACAATACAAAAACTTGATCGGACTGTCCACAACTCAAAACTAAAATATACACGCCTCTGAATCTATTATTCACATTGATGGGACTGTCCACAACTTAAAACTAAACTATACACGCCTCTAAATCTATTATTCACATTGTTCGGACTGTCCACAACTCAAAACTAAAATATACAAGCCTCTGAATCTATTATTCACTTTGATGGGACTGTCTACGACTCAAAACTAAAATATACACGCCTCTGAATCTATTATTCACATTGAAGGGACTGTCCACAACTTAAAACTAAAATATACACGCCTCTGAATCTATTATTCACATTGATGGAACTGTCTACGACTCAAAACTAAAATATACACGCCTCTGAATCTATTATTCACATTGTTTTTTATTAGGCTTACACGCCGAGGAGAGGTGGATGAGTGGTAAAGCGCTCGGCTTCCAAAACTGGGTCCCGGGTTCGATTCCTGGTGAAGACTGGGATTTTTAATTTTTGGATCTTTGGGCGCCCCTGAGTCCACCCAGCTCTAATGAGTACTTGAAATTAGTAGGGGAAAGTAAAGGCGGTTGGTCATTGTGCTGGCCACAGTTAACGGTTAACGGTAGGTCACAGAAACAAATGATCACCAGTTCTGGAAGGAGAACTTAACAATACACATTGCCTACGCTTGTTGGTTTGTTGCCAGGCTTTATTATTGTTGTTTATTTAGGACGGTACATTCATTCCATTTCTTGTATTTGATGTTTCATTACACCGCTTATATTGATTTGTCCTTTTTTGTTTCTTGGATGTCCAAATGTTTGCAATTGATTTTTTCGACCACTATAATGATTATCTTATTGATCTAAAGCAGTGGTTCCCAAACTTTTTTGTCTCGTAGACCCCTTGCCATGGTTTCTGATTTTCGGTAGACCCCCTGCTTAAATTATATTGCATTTTTGCAAATTCATCAACATTTTTAAAACTTATTTCTAAATGTAGTGAGTCTCAGATGGAAAAAGTAATTTAAAGCTGCATTTGAAGTTATTCAGATGTCATTTTTATTGATAAAATTTAAATTTAAACCAATTAAAATAACAAAATATATATTTCTGTAATCATCAAACACACTGGAAATGTTAGGGGTTTTTATTTGTAGGCTCATCATCCGTTGCTACAGATGTTTCATATAGGAATTTGTTGTTATATAAAGTAGTCTTTGAAACATTAAATATTAATTAATTAATTTGCTTTAGGGATTATTGTAAACGTTTTCACAAACAGCAGTTTCTCTTGTATTGCTTGATCTTTCATGTGTGGCTCAAATATTGGGTCCGCAGAACTGTTTTCACCAACAGGTGAGTAACTGGCACCTAAACCAGTAAGCCTTGGACAGGCGGGACTCAGTAGCCTTGGCTTTCTACCCACCTAGCAGAAGGATATCTGAATTGAAACCTCTGCTGTCTTGCAACTATAAACATGGGTTTTGTGAGTCAACCCTGAGGAAAAATAAGGAGCCAGCAACCCTTGGGCAGTTTGCAGCAAACAGCGCTACATCCTGTCAGGGACTGCTAGACCGCTGATCCCAAACTGTTTATGTCGTTTGAAAAGAATTACATGAAGCTTTGAAGACTAAGACTAAGACTAAGACTGCTTTATTGATCCTTACGGAAATGTGTTGTGATTACAAGGACTCTTTTCTCATATAAAGACAACACCGATATTCCCTTGAACTGTATTGTTGAAAGAAATTCGTTTAATAGTATCAGATGTAGATTTGTGTAAAACAGTTTTTAAAACTATTTCAACGGCAGGTAAAATCAAGGTTTTACCTAAAGTGTTTTCCGTCTTTGACTATAAATAAAGAGATATTGTAAGTCGTTCACAAACCATCATCTTCTCTTTATGATGTCGAAGAGAGATTTTGTGGGTCTATTCTGAACTTATCTTTTTCAAACTTTTATCTTGTTATCAGGGTGGCATCGTCTCAAATTATCCTCCAGCGTAATTAGTTTCATATCATCATAAAAAGGCATTTAGGCAACCGCTTGTTTGACAAGGAAGGAATGAATCCCAATTTTAAATAATCAACGGTGTACAATCTACATTTATTTTTGTTAAACATAACTTACATATAGACAAAATTAAGATATTTAAATAAGTATTGAAATTAAATACAAACATATTTCGTTTGAATAGAAGGATAAATATTTAAAAGATTAACTAAGGTACAGATCATATATCAGTGTAGGAAATAATTACATTAATGGGAGTGAAAATTTAAGTCACAAATGAAATCCATTATTGTAGACCCCCATGGACATCTCATAGACCCCCAATTTATTATTTCACTTTCGTAGACCCCTTGGAAGTCTTCGTGGACCCCTGGGGGTCTATATAGACCACTTTGGGAATCACTGATCTAAAGGGTCAATATCTTATTCAAAGCCTCATTAAAAAAACAATTTCGTAAATAATAATAATAATAATAAAATCCTTAGTTAGGTGCGTTATGGATTCATGTCAACCTTGCAGTTTACGCGATAATATGAAAAACTACTTATTAATTGTTGTTTTAAATTATGTTCCACTTATATGCATATTAAATAGATTTTTTTCTATTTGAAAAAAAGTAAATACTTTTTTTGTGAAATGTAGTAGTTAGTATGTGCAAAAATTTATTTATTTTTTTTTACAAAAATCTAATAGCGTTTGCATAAATGTGTTACAAGGTCTGTGTGAGAAGTCATAGCTACGCCAACCCTCTTCAACTCACTGGACATATCCTGTCAACTACGCTGCCCACGGCGGATCAGCTCTGCCCGCAGTAACCTTGTGCCCACGGTAGCCGGCCACCCGCCCTACTGTGCCCACTACAGATATCAGAACTTTGGATTGAGACTCTACAAGAACTGAATCACCGGCGTCCCTCTATCCGCTAGAGTGCCACCTCCAGCTGCAGAACCTCAAGCCAGGACACAGCCAGCTGCGACATCAACAGGAAGACCAGCTAAGTCAGAGGACAAAGTGACATACTCTCTTATTAATTGCAAGAGTGATGATTAAATCTACTATTATTTAGAGATAGATGCAAACCCTCCCCCTTTTTATTCTTATATGTATATTTATGTAAATAAATATTCTTCATTTTTAACTTTTGTATCTATCTTTCATTGCTTGTCTCGTTGCGTGTCTGCTCCCGATTCATATGCTGATAGGTTGGTGTGTGATAGCTTTAAAAATAATCATCCCCTAGACATTAAACGCGCCAAACACACGTCACATTTCCCCACCTGTCACATCCACACAAAACTAATAGCGTCTTTTCCCCTTTTGGGGCCGCTAAAAAAATCATTAAATGTCAATGTAAAGATAACATCATAGTCTAGAGGCGGACTGGCCCATGACTTGATTGCATATGAAATGCATAAAACTGAACGCATGTATGCAAACATGTTTTTTTAAAATACAAAGCTTATATCAACTCACTCTGTCTGTCTGGTAAAAAAATGTCTACATGTTATTCCTTCCACACCCATTCTCTGATCAAGTTGAAACTTGGCACAATTATTCATTGATATAGACAAGACATGGATCATTACAAAAAAGTAACCATTTAGACAATTAGTAACTGGTAATTTATGCCCACAGAGCCTCTGCGCATATGGCCAGTCCGCCCTTGTCATAGACATAGACATTATGTACATTAATCATTTATAAAGAAAACTTATAATAAAATTTGCTATTTAACCTTTTCTGTATCCCTGTTTTCACAAATAGCTTTTCCTCTATACAAAAAGTCATTGACTTAGATTACTTTATGTGTATCAAACATAGAACTACAAAAAAACTAAACTAATAAATAGTACAAATATCTACATATTCTATGGATATAATGCATCTATCCAAAACGCATTAAAAAGTAGGAACACAAAGAGTTTATTATGGATTTCACTAGCTCCTACTAAACACATCCTACACTTCTTAAACGTGTTCTACTGTTTAGAGTATTTCAATGGAAGCTTGTTTAAAAAACAAAACAAACAATTATTAATATTCCAAGAAGTTGGTGAATCGGAACTAATTCCCATTAACATACTTTTTAGTTTTTAACCGGTGGAATAAGAACGGCCTGCCCTCTTTCTCTTTCTTTCTCTCTCTCTGTGTCTCTCTTTCTACTTTTCTCTTTCTCTCTCTCCTTTTCTCTCTCTGTCTGTGGATCATCCTTTTCGATGTTTCTTCACCCTGCGCATAGACTTTTGACTTGACGTGGAACGACTCATTTTAAAACTCACCACTCCCCCGACACAGATACACACACACACTATTTTCTATCATAAATTTAAGTTTCCCTTTTACTTCTTCCCCCTCCCCCCTCAACAAAACATTCTTTGTACAATCTCTGACGTTTCTTCGGATTATAAATATATTATCGAAATACATTTAATGTCGCCTTTCTGACCGGGGCCCTACCCCATCCCTTCACTTTCAAAACTTTGAAAATTTTAGAGTCCCCCTAAAACGTTTTTAAAAGATACCTTTAATCCTCCTCCTCCTCATCATCATCATCATCATCCAACTCCATTTGATTCCGGACTTCAGAGGTTCAAATCCTCTCTTGCTAAAACCCTAGACAGAAACCCTGTGGTTTCCGAGACGAGACATCAGCATTACTGGACCGACCTCTCCACACCCACCTTTCAAAATACGTCTTTTTTGTGTGTGCATTTTCTATGTGTGTGTGTGTGTGTGGCCCATTTTGTGAAATAGCAAAAATAAAATGCAAAAGGTTTAATTCAAGGTTTGCGTTTTTTTTTTTAAATTGTGGAGTTCAGAGCTAAAGACTGCACAATAATTATCATTGACCATTTCAAAACCTAGTTTATTAAGTCTTCTTTTTTTTTTTTTTTTGCTCTTTGTAAATGTTCTTCCCTCTCTCTTTTTTTTTTTGCTATGTAAATAAAGTATCCTGACACTAACAACAATGAAATAATATTGTCGCTAAGGAGATGAATACTTTAATTTACGAAATAAATAGTAAAGTATTTTTAATATCAGACACACTTACATTTTGTTGCCAATATGCCCTGCAAAATAAAACAAAAATTCATACAGGACTCTTAATCTTTCCTGATAAGTTGTATTCCCTACGTTTTTAAAAGCAATATTCTAATTGAAGAAAAAAAAAGTTTCTAACAAATAGAATTAGGATTCTATCTATCTATCTATCTATCTATCTATCTATCTATCTATCTATCTATCTATCTATCTATCTATCTATCTATCTATCTATCTATCTATCTATCTATCTATCTATCTATTTATCTATCTGTCTCTTACCTGTGTTAATGACAGGCTAATGACTAGCAGCCAAAGCATCTTGTAAAGGTCACTTAACTAATTTATTCTTTACTTTAAAGCTAGACTATTTCAGGCAAGCTTGAGCTGCGTTTACTTCAGGACTAGACCACACTTGGATTTAGTGGACCTTTTTATAGTCCTGCCATTGAGACGAGACTTAATATTTGTGTGTGTATGTATGCATGTATGTATGTGGGTGTGTAGGATGTGAACATATGAAATCTCGAGGGAAAAAAGTTTTAAAGGGTTTTACAAGCTAGTGTTTTGACATTTTGCCTTTTGGTTACAATGACACATCATTAAATCATTATGTGTAATTGAATAAACTTGCAGTATGAATCAACACTTTTACGACGCCCAGTAATATTTCTTTTTTAGTTCCCTATATTCAAAGATAAAAATGAGATCTTTAATGTTGGCTTCCGGACGATATATTGTGAGGCAATTAGTAACGCAGATTGCAGTTAGAATAAAGGAGGAAAAAAATGGGCTATTACGCAGCTGCGAGACTTGATAGTGCACTAGTCCCGCGAGTTCTGACATTTGGTAATTAATTAAGTTTAACTTTATAAACTTGATCGAGTATAAAGACACACACACACGCACACACACACACACGCACAAACGAACGAAGAGAAAATGAGACATTCACATTTAAGTCAATGTGTGTGTGTACATGTACTGGGAGAGCACCCTTCTATAATTGTGAGGTCGCCAAGAACCACTTTGAACTTGAAAAAAATGAATATCTCCACTACCTCTAGATGTACATTGCTGGCTTGAAATTATTATTGTTTGAATTGCCTTTGTATTAGAGACACCTTTTCTCTTACAGCATGCTCAGCGTGTTATGGTTCAATCACTTTTGTCGACCAGCTGGGGGGGGGGGGGGGGAGAGGGGGAGATGTATATTGGAGGTTTTCTTGCAACCTAATTTAAAAAAAAAAACCTTTTTAATTCGGGACCCGAACTCGGGCCCACCTTGATAAGTATTTTGCCTTTGAGCCAAGTTTCCCTCTCCGATCAAGATCCTTTTTAACAATATATGTTTTATTAGTATATTGTCAGCCTTAAATTCCTATCAAGTGATTCTCTAGATCTTGATATAAATTATTCATTGTATGCCTACTATTTCTACTGTTGTTTTGTAAATGTTTGTTTGACATGTTTCGGATGTCCCTTCACAGTTAAAGATAATTCTCTTCCTAGTCTAAACCACCCGCAAGGGGGGTGGGGGGGAACCATGACTATCGAGACAACCGAATGACAGTCCAGCGTGCATACCGCAGGGCCAGGCAGCCATCCGTTTTTCATTTACTGACTAGCTTATAGCTGCATACTTTTACATAAATCTAAATTACATTCTATCTCTGCATCTAAGAGTAAAAAGTTTAATTTATTATTCATTCAACTTCACTTTGGAAGGTTATAGAACAGGACTGAGAGATCTTTTAAAATCTGGATCATAATCATACCAAATGGACCTCATTCACCAATCGTAAACAAACATTTAGCCACGTAATTCTCTATCTCTTCTATACAAATTACTATTTAATTTTAATCAACAATGTTTTTCACGTGACCGTCTTTTTTTCGTTGTTTTATCAATATTATCACGTGACCGTTCTTTTTTTTTTGGTGAATGAGATTCATCGCGTCTATAAGACTTTTAATCAAAATGAGGAAATGTTCATTGTTTACTCGTTTAAAAATGTCTGAATAAGACGTAGACCTGGGATCCATTTAGATTGATGTAAGGTGTAGAAAGTCAGGATGCGCGATAATAAAGTACTCCCTTTTATAGACTACAACTAATGCTAATGTTTGTCTCAAAATATTTAAAAGAAATCATTGAGATTATTAGATTACCAAATAAGCTAGTTAAAAAATGAAAAATGCATTTAATAATGAGAAAAATATACATTTTAGCGGCCCCCGAAAGGGGAAAAGACGCTATTAATTTTGTGCAAAATGTCTGTCCGTCTGTCCGTCCGTCCCGTTTAGATCTCGTAAACTACAAAAGATATTGAAAATCCAACATCACAATATTTTAGACCATTTAAATTTCTTATGCAACGGCTACTTTTTTTTTTCTGAAAGCGAAAAAATCTAATTTTTAAAATCATTTATGCAAGCAGTTTTTAAAAGAGAAAAAGCTAATTAGTATGCATTATAAGTTAGACCTAAATTAAAACTAATAGTAATCTTGTAAACGTTATTTTCTCAAAAATTTTAATGGCGGGAATATTCCTTTATTTTCCATTTTGAGAATTCGAATAAGAGATTGATCCTTTTCAAAACAATTACATCTATTATAAGACTTCAGTTAGGCCAGGAGAGGCGCGGTAGCTGAGCGGTAAAGCGCTTGGCTTCCGAACCGGGGGCCCCGGGTTCTTATCCTGGTGAAGACTGGGATTTTCAACTTCGGAATCCTTAGGTGCCTCTGAGTCCACCCAGCTCCAATGGGTACCTGATAATAGTTGGGGAAAAGTAAAGGCGGTTGGTCGTTGTGCTGGCTACATGACAGCCTCGTTAACCGTAGGCCACAAAAAACAGATGAACTTTACATCATCTGCCCTATAGACCACAAGGCCTGAAAGGGGAACTAGTAAGGCCAGGTTCACATCTAACGTTACATTCACTTGCACCTATCCTTTGATCTGCTGGACCGTTGGGGCACTACACAAGATCTTTCTCCATTCTTATCATTTGTCTTTGATATAATTTCATTTGGATGTTCTTTCTGAAAATATTGAAGCCTGCCTGGGTGGACCACTTCGGGGGCCGATTATGAGTTTGTGTTTCCACACAAACTGTCTTTGTAATCTTGTTTGTAATAGTGATAGTGAATCCATCCATAGATCCAGAATTATAAATCAAGAACTCTGTAACCTATTTTAAAGATTTACTTCCTCTGAAGATCTCATTATTTTTTACAAAGTGTATTTTTACAAAGCTTATATCAACTCACTCTGTCTGCCTTTGTCTGTGTGGCCTAAAGTATGTATTTCTCCTACAATCGGATCAAGCTGAAATTTTGCACAATTAATTCTTTAACCTGACAACACAAGAATCATTTTAAAAAATTAACCAATTAGTTAATTAGCTATTTGTAATAAATTTCTTTGTTTCATGTATCAAACAAGAGAAATCAATTGTACTTGACTGAGGTGATGGTATAGGTTGAATTAGTTTCCTTTATATTAGGCTGCCCTCTGAGGCTTAGTGGGCACAAACAAGAAATAGAAACAATAGATAACTATACACTCTTCCATATATATTTACTTTTCACTAGCAGAGTGGTTACCGCGTTGGATTAACAAGCTCGAGAAGGTTTATCACACAAGTTCGAATTCAGGTCGATTTCTTTTTTTAAATAAAAATTACATTTAAGAGCAATCAACCAGATATCCCGCTCTTTCTCCCCCTTTTCAACTGTTCCAGACAAGTGATAGGGTCATTGCATACTGAGAACGCTAAGAGCATAAAATTACGCTAAACAAATACAAATGCTAAAAAAAAAAAAATTTTACTAATCGCACAGATTTAATTATTGCTAGTCTAGATCTATTATATTTTTAAATACATGACTGATCCAAACCAATTGATACACATTAATATAAGCTTTTTTTTTTAAAAGTATTTTTCTTTCGCATTTTGCTTGTTTATGAATAAAAAAATGTTAAAATAATACATTTAAAAAACAAAACTGTTCACTTTCATCTTATCTTATATAATACAGACGTTATTTAAAAAAAGAAGATGATTACGTCCTATGCGTCATGCGTCATGGTAAAAAGTAGCCGTTGCACCAGAACCTTGCAATATCTTAAATATCTTGTTCTTTCGATCTCAACGTGACACGGCGGACGGAGGTCAGACCACACTAATAAGCGGCTTTTACCTTTCGAGGGCCGCTAACAATGAATGAAAAGTGCGATGGATACGCCCACTCTCCATGAAGTTCTGACTTAAATAGAGGGTAGTGTACACATATACTCAATTATATACTCAATTATCTTATATACGACTCGCCAGATAAGTTCGTATTTCCTAAATGAGTTCTACAACCTTTGAAATTGGACCTTAATGTCATCAATTATTTCTAACAAGAATTTTTTGTTTAACCAGTGACGTAGTTAATGAGTAATTGTAGAGGAAAAGTCATCTCAGCCAAATAAAACGGTGTAAAAACAAAATTGGCATTGCCAGCTCAAGCAACACGAAAAACAACATAAGAGTTCTTTGGAGATATTTAAAAACATAAGGATACTTTGGAGATATTAAAAAACATAAGGATACTTTGGAGATATTAAAAAACATAAGGATACTTTGGAGATATTTAAAAACATAAGGATACTTTGGAGATATTAAAAAACATAAGGATACTTTGGAGATATTTAAAAACATAAGGATACTTTGGAGATATTTAAAAACATAAGGATACTTTGGAGATATTAAAAAACATAAGGATACTTTGGAGATATTAAAAAACATAAGGATACTTTGGAGATATTAAAAAACATAAGGATACTTTGGAGATATTAAAAAACATAAGGATACTTTGGAGATATTTAAAAACATAAGGATACTTTGGAGATATTAAAAAACATAAGGATACTTTGGAGATATTAAAAAACATAAGGATACTTTGGAGATATTAAAAAACATAAGGATACTTTGGAGATATTCAAGTAATTTTAAAGAAGAAAATCTTTGAAATTGTTACCTTTTTCTTTTCTTTTCAGACTCGTGCCCAAACATTGCAGTCTTTAAAGATCGCAGCACAAACCAAAAGATTAGAGACATGGTTACTACAGCGATGGGACCCCACGATGACCTGCTAACTATCGTACAAACATCTATGGCCATATTACAAGGTTGCAAAGACCATCCTTCGCGTAACAGTACCAGAAAAGAGAAGAAGAGGAAGACAGAGAAAGCGGTGGGAAGACAACATAAAAGAATGCACGTGCCTGCCATTGAAAGCGGGTCTATCTAAGATTACAGACAGACAGGAACGGAGAAAGACTGTCCAACAGACTAAGGGATAAATAAAGGTAAAAGTAAAACACCCAAAATATTGATTGGAGAGTTCCCATCCCAGACCGAGCAGTACACAAGGCTAATGTACGTTAAACTGAAGGACTTTACACCAACGATTAACGGTATGTTTGGTGACCTCCACAACGACAATGTTGTATTGCCTCCAGCCTTTTCAATCATCTGCACAAATGCCGTCCACAGTGGCACACAAATCTTCTATTTTATGAGTAGAGATAATCACAATTTTTTTTCTGGAGTGGGCTGGGGGGGGGGGGGGGTAGAATCATTTTTTTCTTAATTATACATTATTTACTAAAACAGACGTCATCGCTATTATAAAAAAGTTATTCGCTTTACAAAGGAGACATTTTCTTTACGTGTATTTCTTATATTGAACACAATCACAATTTGATATATCGAGAGTTTGAAACTATTTCTTAGCCTCAGAAACATATTTCTTTCTTTTGTTATTATAATAATGCTATTGTGTGAGAATAAGCAATGACACAGAAGACAAGTGAAGTTTATTATTTTATTTTAACTCATGCATAAACGAGCTTAATACAAGACTCTATATAATTAATACAATTTGCATCTTTTTTTTTATTTGAAAATATTATTATACATAAATAGTTTGCATACTTAATTTGAATAATCAAACAGACCCAACAATTTTGTTTTACCTATTTTTAATGCACAGCAAAATATATTGTTTCAAATCGCTTTATTGATTGAAGGTCTTCTTTCTTATTTCATACATAATGTAACAAGCACATTTTTAAAAATTATATAAAGTTTCAATGAAACTAAATGACTTCCTTCACTCACTGCTCTGAAATTATCATTTCAATACTAAATAATAAAAAAACTACTCTCCAACTCATTGACACCCAAGCGATACAAATCCAGCCATGTGTTTGTCCCTGGCTTCTACTTCTGACGAGTTGGTTTTCACAAGAGTTACTGCAGTAGATTCTGGATCAGTTCTGTAGCCTGTTCCTCTGACCCTCCCTTAAGTGTGGTCACGCCTTTAATCTTAGCTCCAGATTTGGTTGGGTCAGCGATGAACACCTATAAAAACAGTTATGAGACAGATAGCGTTCTGTGAAAAAGGTTTCCATAATTTTTAAAGGTCTTAATTCAATATATATATTTAAACACAAAGACACACACACGTAAAAGAAAAATTACTCTACAATTTGTTCAATCTGAATCACTTTTTATCTATTCCGAATGTTACACTCAAAGTTTAGTACTTCACTCTTTTATTTATTATATAAAATACTAGCCAGAAATGACCCGCGGACCTTAGTTCGGGTTTTACTGATCTACTGGACTGAATTTATATCTATGTCAAACATGGAGAATGTTCCCTTCACATTTCAAAAAAATCTTTGCCTCGAAAATAAAAGGACAGTGTGGAAATGGGTTTACCCGTTCAGCCGACATATAAAGATAGTGAAACCGGGTTTCCCCGATTTGTTAAAAAGTTTCGTTCTTGAACAGAGATGAACACATTTCTCAGTTCAGACAAGAATCAAATGGCCAGAGCTGTTTAGCTGTGAAGTATTACTAGACTAATTCACTTGATATGTAGAGCCAGAGCTGTTGAGCTGTGAAGTATTACTAGACTAATTCACTTGATATGTAGAGCCAGAGCTGTTGAGCTGTGAAGTATTACTAGACTAATTCACTTGATATGTAGAGCCAGAGCTGTTGAGCTGTGAAGTATTACTAGACTAATTCACTTGATATGTAGAGCCAGAGCTGTTGAGCTGTGAAGTATTACTAGACTAATTCACTTGATATGTAGAGCCAGAGCTGTTGAGCTGTGAAGTATTACTAGACTAATTCACTTGATATGTAGAGCCAGAGCTGTTGAGCTGTGAAGTATTACTAGACTAATTTACTTGATATGTAGAGCCAGAGCTGTTGAGCTGTGAAGTATTACTAGACTAATTTACTTGATATGTAGAGCCAGAGCTGTTGAGCTGTGAAGTATTACTAGACTAATTCACTTGATATGTAGAGCCAGAGCTGTTGAGCTGTGAAGTATTACTAGACTAATTCACTTGATATGTAGAGCCAGAGCTGTTGAGCTGTGAAGTATTACTAGACTAATTCACTTGATATGTAGAGCCAGAGCTGTTGAGCTGTGAAGTATTACTAGACTAATTCACTTGATATGTAGAGCCAGAGCTGTTGAGCTGTGAAGTATTACTAGACTAATTCACTTGATATGTAGAGCCAGAGCTGTTGAGCTGTGAAGTATTACTAGACTAATTCACTTGATATGTAGAGCCAGAGCTGTTGAGCTGTGAAGTATTACTAGACTAATTCACTTGATATGTAGAGCCAGAGCTGTTGAGCTGTGAAGTATTACTAGACTAATTCACTTGATATGTAGAGCCAGAGCTGTTGAGCTGTGAAGTATTACTAGACTAATTCACTTGATATGTAGAGCCAGAGCTGTTGAGCTGTGAAGTATTACTAGACTAATTCACCTGATATGTAGAGCACTCAGGCTTCCGAAAATGGTAGTCAATAATATTCACTAGTTTCATGTTTAACCATAACTAAATGTAGTAGATAAACGTAACAAGACAAACATATTTTATATCATTTCAAAAACAACATCAAAGCGCAGTGGTATTCATTCGTTTCGATGAATAATGTCATTTCAATGTATAATAGATCTAGACTAACAACAATACATTTATACTAGATCTAGACTAACAACAATACATTTATACTAGATCTAGACTAACAACAATACATTTATACTAGATCTAGACTAACAACAATACATTTATACTAGATCTAGACTAACAACAATACATTTATACTAGATCTAGACTAACAACAATACATTTATACTAGATCTAGACTAACAACAATACATTTATACTAGATCTAGACTAACAACAATACATTTATACTAGATCTAGACTAACAACAATACATTTATACTAGATCTAGACTAACAACAATACATTTATACTAGATCTAGACTAACAACAATACATTTGTACTAGATCTAGACTAACAACAATACATTTATACTAGATCTAGACTAACAACAATACATTTATACTAGATCTAGACTAACAACAATACATTTATACTAGATCTAGACTAACAACAATACATTTATACTAGATCTAGACTAACAACAATATATTTGTACTAGATCTAGACTAACAACAATACATTTATACTAGATCTAGACTACAACAATACATTTATACTAGATCTAGACTAACAACAATACATTTGTACTAGATCTAGACTAACAACAATACATTTATACTAGATCTAGACTAACAACAATACATGTGTACTAGATCTAGACTAACAACAATACATTTATAATAGATCTAGACTAACAACAATACATTTGTACTAGATCTAGACTAACAACAATACATTTATAATAAATCTAGACTAACAACAATACATTTATAATAGATCTAGACTTACAACAATACATTTGTACTAGATCTAGACTAACAACAATACATTTATAATAGATCTAGACTTACAACAATACATTTGTACTAGATCTAGACTAACAACAATACATTTATAATAGATCTAGACTAACAACAATACATTTATAATAGATCTAGACTAACAACAATACATTTATAATAGATCTAGACTAACAACAATACATTTGTGCCATTACAAATATTTTTACCTATAGTTTTTGTTTAGCGTTAACGGACAGACATTTCGCACAAAACTAATAGCGTCTTTTCCCCTTTCAGGGCCGCTTATTTCGTTAATATAAACAATAATTGACTAAGAAGACACTGAAGAAAAAAATATTTGAAGTTTAAGAATTTCAAAAAAATGCAAAATAGTTAAGCAGGAGGTCTACCAAACAACTGGAAAACATAACAAGGGATTTACGACCAAAAATATGTGTGGGTAGCACTGCTCTATTTCATAGTCTCACTCTAGTTCATATTGACAGTTCACTTTAAAGTCAATCTCTTTAATATTTACAGTAAATTTCAAAGTCCCAGTCTATTTCATGGTCACGCTCCACTCCGTAAAACTACGATCTTGTTGGGAGTAGACCTGTTTCTCTTTGTTCTTCATTGTATCAAAAATTTATTTTTCGAATCTTATCAACAATGAACTCATCTACTGATTAATTAAATAATTTAACAAACTAATATCACTACAAAATACTGTGTTGTATAAAAGCTAAACTACTAACTACACGTTGTGTTTTTGAAAGAGCTCCACTACTAAGTAGCCTAGACTTATCTCGTTACTGACCGTGATGCCTTTGTTCAGTAAGTTTTTCACTTGATTCGACACTAACTCTGCAGACTTGACACCCTCAACAACCAAGACTGCAACTTTTCTAGCGTTTGGCCTGGCTCCTCGCTGGACGGTGTAACCAGAATCAGCTAATTGCTAGGTAAAGGGAGATAAAAAGTATTTCAAAAACCTCAGGAAAGTTTTATTACCAGAGACATCCCACACACAGACATGTCGCATTATTATATTTACTGTGAGAAAAAAGAGGCAAAAGTAACAAAACAGTGAACATATTTCTGTCACAAATAGTTCAATATTAAAAATGACTATATCAATAATTAAACTATAGTATTATTGTTATTGTGTATTGTTTTGACCTTTATGAGAGCAGGCAGCTTATTGGCGGTGTCAGGATTCAGTTCCTTTGCGATCTCTTTTGATGTGCTATAGCTTTCTAGTTTAAATCCTCCATTGGTTGGACAGGGATTAGATTGATCCGATATGAAGCCACACTGAGGATACAAAATAATAATATAAAAAAAAACAACATAAAAGATTGTTATCGCGTACAAGACTTTTTTTGTTCAGAGTACGTCATTCTTTGTTCTTCACTTCTGTAGCACTTCATCTGAGTGTTTTGTTAATCTGAGAGTTTTGATTAATATATGTAAATAATAATCCTACAATGCTATTTCGGTGTTACCAAAATTTTTTATCATGACGCATAAAACACTTTTAACAACTTTTTAAAAAAAAAAATCCTTTTTTTTGTTTTCAAATGAGACAATATCGTTTGGATGTGATCTAATGTAACAACTATGTCGGATCCTATAGAGATCCTATGCAAAAATTATACAAATCAGATCAGATCCATAAGGTACTATCAGATCGTCGATGAAAGAAATAAAACAAGGTTACAAAAGACAGTTTGTGTAGAAACACAAACTCAAAATCGGCCCCCGAAGTGGTCTACCCTAGCAGGCTTCAATATTTTCAGAAAGAACGTCCGAATGAAATTATATCAAAGACAAATGAGAGATAAGAATGGTGAAAGAAGGTTAACAGATCTTGTGTAGTGCCCCAACAGTCCCGCAGATCAAAGGATAGGTGAAAGTGAATGTAAAGTTTGATGTGAACCTGGCCTAACTAGTTCCCCTTTCAGACCTTGTGGTCTATAGGGCAGATGATGTAAAGTTCATCTCTTTTTTTTTGCGGCCTACGGTTAACGAGGCTGTCATGTAGCCAGCACAACGACCAACCGCCTTAACTTTTCCCCAACTAATGTCAGGTACCCATTAGAGCTGAGTGGACTCAGATTCGGAAGTTGAAAATTCCAGTCTTCACCAGGATTCGAACCCGGGACCCCGGTTCGGAAGCCAAGCGCTTTACCGCTCAGCCACCGCTCCTCCCCTGGCCTAACTGATATCTTATAATTGATCTAATTGTTTTGAAAAGGCTCAATCTAGTCTAGTATTCGAATCTTCAAAAAAAAAAAAATATTTCCGCAATAAAAAAAAGTTCAGGAAAATGAAGTTTACAAGATTACTATTCGTTTTAAATTATGTCTAACTTATAATGCATACTAATTAGCTTTTTCTCTTTAAAAAACTGCTTGCATAACTGATTTTAAAAATTAGATTTTTCGCTTTCAGAAAAAAAAAGTAGCCGTTGCATCAGAACTTTTAATGGTCTAAAATATTGTGATGTCGGATTCTCAATATCTTTTCTATTTTACGAGATATAAACGGGACAGACGGACAGACATTTCTCTCAAACTAATAGCGTCTTTTCCCCTTTCAGGGCTGCTAATAAAAATGGCCAGTACTGGGATCAAACTTACGACATCCGACTTGTCGTGAATTGAGCTTATGTCAACATTAGGTATTCAAAATAATACTATTGGCACCACAAATAGCTAGGTTGGGTCTGGCAAACAACCTCCTGACTTCTCCTACAATCTCCTACTCTTCATGCTTGTTACAAAAAAAAAGCGTAGAGTGTAATTAATTGTTATAAAGATGGCGTGTGTGATCAATATAGAAATGGGAAGAACATATATAGCACTCATACTATGCAATGAATCATCTTAGGGTTAACAAGACATCTTGTAAAGGGTCAGTCGTTTTGTCACGCATAAGTCGCCAAGTTCATGATGTACAAAAGACGGGAGGAGGGGGGGGGGCGGAATTCAGATCTAAAAAGAATGAATAGAATCGTGTTAGAAATTCTTCCACCCAATCTGTTTGTCAGCAAGTCGTCTCCCTTGGGCGAATGGAGACACATTATTAATCATAAAATATTACACGATTGGGATGGGAGGAAATATCGAAAGGAAAATTGTAAAGTCAATTTTCTTTGTTTTATTCAGTTTCGTTAATTGAAACAAACCAACAATTTTGTTTATGTATGTCACATAAAATCTTGATTACCTAAGATGAAAGGCATCTTTAATGGTTTGGGATTCTAATTGAGATATTTTAAGAAAATTACGTTGAAAATTGAAAAATGCTAAATATAAAAGTGATGTTATGAAAATCTATAGCGACAATAAGTTGAACACAATACCTTAAGGCTTAAACGTATGACATTAAAATTTACAATAATTCTAACGACCATCTTTAGTCTTATACTGATTAGCAGTCACCAAGAGACTATCTATCATCTCGTGGAAATGAGATGAATGCCTGGGCGTTAGTTGTGGTAGGAACGATGTCGCCCACACATCAGTTCCCCCCTCTCCACGTAGGTGATGTATCCAAAGGAACGGCAATGCCGATACAGTTTGGGGTCAGCGGAACTGTTCTCACTAACAGGAGAAGGGGCAAAGGCGAGTAACTGGTGCCTTAACCAGTAAGCTTAGGGCAGGAGGGGCTCGTTAGCCATGGCTGGCTACCCACATAGGAGAAGGAAAACTCTTAATTCAAACCTCTGCTGCCTTGCAGCTCTACTCAATCATGGGAAAGACTTCGGGAGTCAACCCTTAGGAAAAATCAGGAGCTGGTGAGCCTAAAGCAGTTTGCAACACCCAGTGCTACACTCTGGTAGAACCTGCGAAGCTGCTGACCCCAGTCTTACACTATAACATATGTATACTGTTAGACCTGTTTTCTATAACTGAAATCTACACTGCAACTCATTCGACATACTGTACTAGATCTGAGACATTCCAACTCACCTTCATCAATTTATTCCCATCTCTTGAAATGATTGAGGAAATCAATTCTTTGGTCCAAATGGTGATCTCGTAGCCCAAGTAAGAAGGGCTGAACACAAAGTAAATGTCTATTGGATTCTTTTGGTCATTAGCTGCACACAAAAAAAAATTGGAATCTACATGCTACGGATAGGTTGAGATCTGGAAACTTGTATATGTGATATTAAATTTGTAACAAGTTCTCTATGTAAGATGTAGTCAATAAATGAGTACAACTTTTCGTAGTTTCTAATTTGATGTGTATAACATATAATTGACATTTATATTTTACAATGGCATCTATATTTACATTCAGACTGATATAATTTGTTATGTTTAAACTCTGTATTCTTTTGGCGCGTTGATCGAAGTGTACAAAAGTTCGTAGAATAAAAACATTTTCAATTTCATAAAAAAAAATTTTTGATCTTCCCACTAAAAGTTAAACACAATTATCTGCCCTTTTTTATTGTACACTTCATCGTTCACAATAAATTTACTTGTTTTAACACTTTATAATTCAACTAGCAGTACACATTGGCTACTCTCGTTGATTGGTTCCTATACTTTATAAGGTTTATTATGGCTGGAGCATCCCTTATTTTTTTTTCAAATATGTTTTGGAATTTTGATAAACGGGCAATGTTTTAGCTATCAATCTAACATACTTTTTAGTGTAACAATACATTACCACGGCTCCACAATATCTTTTTATTTCTCTCTGTATCTCTCTTTCGCTCTCAGGAACCTCCTACCTGCACAGCGTTATTTCTCCCACATTCACTTTTGATTTGATTTGATTTGGAAAGACCCGCTCCACAATGCACCCCCAACACATACATGCATTCATATTTTGGGCCAGTTAATTGAGTAGCAGTTTGACTTATCTGCTTCCCCTAACCCCACCAGGTCCAATAGAAAAAGTTAGTCCTTCGTACACTCTATGAGTTGTCTATTTTTATCGTGACCATCCGTTTTTTTTTTTTTTTTACAAAGCTGATATAAACTCACTCTGTCTGGTAAAAAGTTTGAACATGTTTTACTCACATTTCCCATTCTCGGATCAACTTAAAACCTTACACAGTTATTCATTGAGCCTGACAAGAAATGAATGAATTTAAAAAATTAAACAATTTAATTTATTGTTGGGGATTAATTATTTTGTTTGATTTAAAATGATGAGGCTTTTCTTAGTTCAGAGTATAAAAAATTAAGAAACATATTTAAAAATATTGATATGTTAAAAAAAATAATTATAAAAGGGAAAGAACTTCACATTTATAGCCACAACTCTCAATATTGTAAAATTAATTATTTACGTCAAACAAATTTCTGTTTTGTTATGGACACAAATAATTGTGTACAGTTTCAACTTTATCCTAGAATGGGAAGTATGGGAAAGAATCTTTTCAAATTTTTCCAGACGGACAGACAGACAGACTGAATGAGTTGATATAAGATTTGTAAAAAGAAAGTTAAAGGATTAATTTATAACATTAAGATTGATTTTGGTACCATCAAAATAGGATTTTCGAAAGTTTTTCAAATTTTGAAATCTAGACGGACGAATGAACAAACAGATTGTACAAGAGCTAAAAGCGACTTTTCCCATTTTTTAAGAACCGCTGAAATGCCATAATTAAAAAAAAAACGTTTCCGCCCTGCTTCCCCCTCCCCCCAAATATTTAAATGACTATCTTTCTTATATATTATAATAAAATATTTTACCTTTACATCAACATAGAAATAACTTTTATTAAATGATCAAATTATGTGATGTCTAATAGATTAATCTACTTGATACTGCACTATATTTGTTTCTGGACTATTTTTAATTAGAAAAAAATGTTCTTACGTCTAGGCTTTATTGGAGATCTAGTAGTAGTACTTTCAAAGTCTTCGCCTGAAATAACGAAAGAAAATTAATGTCTCACAAGGAAACAAACATTTTCTTTTATGGTTATAAAGAAACAAAAAAAAATTACTTTTGGACTCAATCAAATCAAATCTTCATCTCAGATTGACTTGTCCTACCAACCATTTCCAGAAAGTAAGAATGTTGGTGTTTTTGTGTGTATGTGTGTTTAACGCCAAAATTTGTGTTCAGTGGGGTCTAAACATTCATTTTACAATTTAGAATGTCTCCAAGTACTCAGCTTTGATCTGTATCTGAAATTATTTGGGGGGGGGGGGATCAGTTAACACATTTGGTCGTTGTTCTGTCGTCATGAGCAGCTCGTACACCGTCAGTCACACACAAACAACAACAGAAGGTCAAGAGACACGTGAAAGGCTACTTACTACACGCCTTTTTGGTCAAACTTTGAATGATGTTGTTTAGATTGTCAAAGTTGTCCACATGGTTGACCCTGGAGTGGTCACCGGCAATATTGAATAGCTCTTCATTTGTGATATTTGTACCGACTCCCACAGCGAACATGACAATCCCACTGTCTCTTGCAAGCTTGGCCTCTGTCGCTGTCCAGTTTGGTCTGCCAATTAAAAGGTGTATAAACATACATTAAAGGACTACATAAAATGATTGACATCTAATTAACTTAGTGACGATAACATTCATTCAAGCTCTGACTATCTGTAATATAAAGCAGAAAGTAATGCATACGTATGTAGGTATTTATGTATGTATATATGTATGTATGTATATATGTATGTATTTATGTATATATATATATGTATGTATGTATGTATGTATGTAGGTATGTATGTATGTATGTATTTATGTATGTGTGTATGTATGTATGTATGTATTTCCCGAATAGAAATCATAACTGTTTGAATAATATTGATAACATTTGGCACAAATGTTCCTAGGATACTGACTGGAAGTGTAACTTATGTAAAGTTATAAGTGAAACAAACTTTTAAAAAAAATGTGTTTGTTAAGTCTATGAAAGTATTAGGCTACTATTTTGGAAAATGAATGCTATAAAGATTCCAGATCTCATGGCCTTAGCGTAACACACTCGGTGTTCAAAGAAGGTCCTTTAATACGAGCACAAAGGTGAACAATGGGTAAGAGAACTGGCCCCTAGTGGTTTTGGCATACTTTGCCCGGTTCCGCACGAACTTTGACTCTCGATGCCGTCACTGTGGAGAGAGCGTCGAAACAGTGTCGCACGTCTTGTACGAGTGTCCCCAGCTCAGCGAGCTAAGGGGGAACCTGTCTTAGCAGTCACTCGACTTGTATGGTAGCTACGAGGCACTACGCCGAACGGCTAAGTTTCTTGCCAGAGCACTACGGGAGGACTAGTCCTTCCTGCTCTGATTTTTCAATAGGAGTTCATCTCAGGCCCCTAGTGGATTACTTCTAAAATACGGAAACAAAGACAGTGTGACGATCACACTTGCCGGGAATTATATTATCAAACTTGACAATTCAATGAAATGAAGAAAGAAACATCTCTCTGTATTTTCTTAAAACTTCTTTAATGATACTTCTCCAGCTTTCACATAAAATTAACTTCTCAATTCAATAACAACTTGACACTTCATAAATAAAACTTAAGATACATGAAACTTCACTTAGTATAACTTCAACTTCAACCACTAAAACTTTACTTAATGGACCCGCTAATATCACAAAACTTATTACTAATCGAGGACTGAGCGAGGACCATCGCTCTACAAGAACTACTACTATGCGAGGACCCCGTCTAACTGACTTTCCCCTTATTTATACTTTCTTTGATCGTACGTTCCAGAATCATGGAACCTTCTCAGATAATTATTTTAGTAGCTTTGACCTTCTAGAATCTGACGTGTGCTATTTTTTCCCTTAATTTCTTTCTTTGATTGGATATCTAAAATTAACTTGTTTACGCTGGACACTTGCACTGGTCTGAACTCGCTTCTAGAAACTAGTCGAAATAGGTCACAGACTCGACTCGTGACAGACAGTTCATTAAGAACATTAACTCAGAGAACAATAAATGTTTCTTTAATTTCTAATCTTAAAAAGTCGCAATTTCAAATTGTGTACGTTTTATGAACATGCTAGAAACGAACTAATGTTTCTTCTCTAGCCCACCGACGCCTAAAGAAATCAGGTGTTCCCATACATTACACATATAAAAATGCAAATATATTTAAATAAATAATTATAAATATCTATAGATATAGAAATTATTGAAACTTTTGATTCTTATCACTTATCTTGAAGAGGCTAAATAAACATTGTCTTTAAACGTCATTCTAAAAAGTTTAAAGTAAACGAAGATCATTTCAATGGCAATATTTCGAAACATTCAGTCAAAGACAAACACAAGCCAGTATTTATTCAATTCTATCAAAAACTGTGTTGAAAGAGTTGGGTCGGCGTTTACAAGATGGCAAGTGTAACAACTAATATAGTTGGTGCTGTGACTAAGAAAAACAGGCTTTATTTATAAAATAAAGCATTGAATATCAAATATATTGTTGGAATACTACTAATATTTCTAATGAAGAGTTGAAGACAGACTTCATGTTTATCATTGGAGACATTGCAATGTTTTGTTTGCAAATGAAATGTATGTGCTTCTTAAATCTTTTCAAACAAAGTTATTCCACTTCTCGAGCCAACGAGTGAAATCGGGTCTTATGATTTTCCTTAGCTGAAAGGTGAAACTATTTCTAGTGAAATGGATGAAATTACAAGACTTATTTGGATTCCTTGATTGTGGAATTTGAAAGCAAATTTTAAGACGTCAACTGGAACTAGTTTTCAATACCATCAGCTCACCATTTAATGCAGAAGCTGATTCAGCTCCAGATGACATAACTTCTAGCAAATTATGCTGTTCTCAGCAGCCTGAGATACCCCAATTGGTAACAAGACTGGAATGATTAGACCTCCTGTAGAGAATTGGCGAGAAACTCTGCTGTTAGGCGTAGTGCCTTTTTCTCAGCAGCAGATTTCCTTATTCCATATTTAAGACAAATATGCTTGAGAACTAACAATAATAAAGAGAGTTTTTGTAACATAAAAACTCTATCTTGCTGGTCATTCGTACTCACTCATTACAACCAAACTTGTATAAGCACCATAAATCTTTTCAAACAAAGTTATTCCAATTCTCGAGCAAGCGAGTGAAA
Source organism: Biomphalaria glabrata (assembly GCF_947242115.1). NCBI lineage: Eukaryota > Metazoa > Mollusca > Gastropoda > Planorbidae > Biomphalaria > Biomphalaria glabrata. The sequence continues at coordinate 15,369,825 of NC_074722.1, read as the reverse complement.
TCAGTTTTTATCATTTTCCTTAGCTGAAAGGTGAAACTATTTCTAGTGAAATGGATGAAATAACAAGACTTATTTGGATTCATTGATTGTGGAGTTTGAAAGCAAATTTTAAGACGTCAACTGGAAGTAGTTTTCAATACCATCAGCTCACCATTTAATGCAGAAGCTGACTTAGCTCCAGATGACATACCTCCAAGCAAATTATGACCTGAAAGAGTAATTCCAGTGAGTTCTTTCACAGAAGTTTCATGACTGCCAGAAGCTGTATTCTCATACTTAAGAAAACTTTGCTGCAATACTTTCACATTATTCGGAACCTAATTCATCTGTGAACACGCTTTATTTTGTTTGTTTCAAAATTATCAAGTATTAGAACAGGCCGATGCTCACTGACTGTAATTTGACAGCAGTCGCAAGAACAAAACAACTAGTAAGCTAGTACTACAGTTACAGAACATTATGCACGTATGTAAACAGTTAAATGCTTCACATTAAGTACAATTGTACATTTGTGGTTAAATGTTGTGATGTAAAAAGACAATAACAAAATTTAACCCTTTAAAAGCATGTGGTAGATTAGCCTCTAAACATCAGAATTGTACTTCCATTTTGTATGCACTCATTGTAAAACGGCTCAGCACTTTAAGGGTTAAAAAATTATTCGTAAAAGTAGTTCAATAAATTGCTAACTGTTGTTGTAATTCCTCAATTGGGAGTAAAAAAAAAATGTATGCGGCCCGCCAGTCCCAAATTTTTTTTAATGCTACCCTCGGTAGAAAAAGGTTGCCCACCCCTGATCTAGACCAACGGTTATAGAAGACCTGAATACTGACGTGCAATGTCACAACCTGTGGGCAGTTTTAACCACGTCAAAGGTCTGTACGACGTGGCAGCGAGCTATTGGTCTTGACTGCCCATAGGTTGTGACGTTGCAGGTCAGTGTTCAGGCCTTCTATATTTATTGGTCTCGGTTTCATAAAAGAAGAAATGATCTTAGCTTTTAAAAATATTTCTTATGTCACTTGTTTACATTTTGTAAAAACGTATTCATAAATATCTTTCTAATTTTGATAATACTTATCCATAACACTAGTTATTTGATAAAATGCATGGATTTCCAACTCTACCGGTCATATTAACAATTAAAAAGTTTAATCTTTTAACTCTTTCTCTCCTGATTGAAGATGCAATCGCTTATTGGACCCCCATTAAATTAACTTAGTTTTTGGGTTCATAAACTTTGATTTGAGTTATCAAAAAAGGGCGTGCAATTATCTGTACCAATTATAGCATTGTCTGATTCAAAGAAAAACGTCATTGAAGTTTAACCCTAACAGTCTCGTGAAATACAAATAGGAAAAATGAATAATTCTTTCTGAGAGCGGAAAATATTTGTGGAGAGATAGAGTTGAAAACAAAAATAATTAGTTATGTATAAACAGGTAACAACTCAATAACGTTTGTACTTATATATCCAAATGAAAGTCAATAATTACTCGTGTGACACTCCGTCCGTTATGACCAGGCCAATCCTTGTGACCCCTGGCCTGACCACTGCATTACTCAGTTGGCGCTCACGCATGTACTTGATGCCTTTATTAGTGTAAGTCGCATTGCCTTGCTCGTGAGAAATTTTCCCTATAGCGTTAAGGACGTCTTTCTTGGTGGTGTATGTATTCAAGTTGAACGAGTTCTAAAATGTACAAGATAACCATAACAATTTCAGATATCAAACGGAGTTTGTGTTTTAAATTTAAATCTTAGGCGGTACCTTGTGGGTCCGTCGTTTAAAAAGCAATGTAAGTGAATATCATTAGTTTTGATACATTCCACAAAAAAGTGTAAATATATTTTATTTACTTTGAAATACTTTTTATATTAAAAAGTGTTGAAAACAAAAGAAAAGAAAGTATTTATAGATATTAGAAACTATAAACTATAAAAAAAAATACAAACACCACATATCTGTCTTTTGCCATTTTAAAAATTCAATTAAACCTTGATTGCCTGAGCTTACACCCTATTATAGGTCTTGATACTATACTTACACTTGTTGGGTGTCTGAATACATTACAACCAGATTGACTATATAAATGTGCAGTAGCCTTTTAAAAGGCAAACATCCATTAAAGAAAAGTTTTCCTGGAGCTGAATTTAAAAGCAAACAAATTAAACTAACTAGGTTACAAAGACAGTTTGTGTGAAAACACACAATCTTAAAATTGGCCTCCAAAATGGTCCACCTAGGCAGGTAAAAAGGCAGGTTTTAATATTTTCAGAAAGAATATCAGATTAAAATTCTATCAAAGGCAAATGACAGAAAAGAATAGAGAAAGAAGGTAGACAGATCTTGTGCGTAGCCCTAACGGTCCAGCAGACCAATGAATAAGTGAACGTGAATGTGAAAATAGATTAAGTTAAGTGTACTATTCCCATAGCGCGGCACTGTAGTTCACGCGATAATATGAAAAACTATTTAATAATTGTTGTTTTAAATTATGTCCAACTTATATGCATACTAAATAGATTTTTTCTTAAAAAAAACAACAACTTTTTTTGTGTGTAAATGTAGTAGTTAGTATGACTTAACTTACACAACTTAGCAATACAAATATAATTTTAAAATTTTGACAAAAAATCTAAAACCATTTTCATAAATATGTTAAAAATATAGTAAATGGTCATCTCCCCTTCTAAAGAGCCTCCCGAGTTTGTTTTTCTTAATAGTGACTAGTTGTAAAAGTTGTGTACATTTATGAAAAAACTGCTTGCATAAGTGATTTAAAAAAAAACTAGATTTTTCGCTTTCAGAAAAGAAAAAGTAGCCGTTGTATCAGAACTTTGAATGTTCTAAACTATTATGTTGTCAGATTTTCACTATCTTTTCTAGTTTACGAGATCTAAACGGGACGGACGGACAGACAGACGGACAGATATTTCACACAAAACTAATAGCGTCTTTTCCCCTTTCGGGAACGCTAAAAATTTAATCCATGTTGTTGACAATAGCCATAAGAAATTATCATCATGTGGACAAAATAAATGCCATTTTAGCCACTATTCGCCACTGGATTTCTTCTACCAAGCCACATCACCCAACCGGAGTTTCTTCATGGTGTTATTTTAACTTTGCTGTCGAACTGGACAAAGTTCTTTTAAAAGTATTTAATGTGTTAGCATTTCTTGAAATATGATTCACTTGCTAATCTCTTGGAACATTTGTATCGGCAGTTGTCATATCAAAACCTTTACAGTGGCGCCTCTCGGGAGCCACCCAGAATGCAAATGAGACGATTCACCCAAAAGTAACTAAAGCAAAACAAAATGTATCTAATTTAAAAGAATAAACTTTTCAGTCCTTGGATCTGTTGGAAATTTGGCTCTGGATTTTTGTATGACTTAAAAATGATTGCATGTTTCCATTACTATTCATAGTCATCAACTTGCAAAAAATGGGACCAAAAAACAACTTTCAAACTCAGTATAAAAGAGAAATAAAGCTATTTAACACAGATGTCACTAAAAGAGAGCAGCTTAAGCTTGCAGGGAAATAAAATTAATTGAAAAAATTGGCCATACCTATGGAAAATACTGTTTATATCATTTAAAAAGACTTGTTTCTTTTTAGGTGTTTTTCTCGATAATCACATTTTTGCTTCGGTCATCTTCTTCAATTTGTATCTTCTTTTTTATTTGTCGATGGATTCTTATGAAATTTGGAATTCATGTTAAAAACATATTGTAGTTCAATTCTATACAGCCAGTTTTTAAATGTTTGTCTTCAATTTTGTTAGTTTTTGACATTTTGTTTCCAAAATTGTGATTTCTTATAGAAAAAAACATATCATAAGTTCGAATAAAAATATTAAAAAAGTAAAAAAAAATACATTTTCAATTTCTAAGTCTATAGCTTTCTAGATACATTGTTTAAGTATTGAATTCAAGTTATTTCATTCATTTTAAACAAATACTTTAGGTGTAGAATCGGCTTAAAGTTACCTTAAAAAATCCAATATGGCGGCGTTTCCATGGCAAGCAAAATTTTTTTAAAGATTTTTTTTTACATTTTTTACATAAGATTAACTCCATATATATGTATACCAAATATGAATGCTTTTGGTTAAAAAATAAAAAAAAAGCCCCTTAAATGGCTCCAACAACCCAAACCTATTCGCAAAGCCGAAACTGAGTCAGATACAGCATATGCCATTCGCATACAAACAACTATTAATATCACGATCTGTTAAAAAATTTAATTAAAAAAATGTTTGTTTGTCCATCTGTCTGTTATATAATTATCTAAATAGAAACTGAACAAAAAAAAAGTCAACTAGTGAAATTTAAACCACCTAATTTTTAGCGAATGTGAACTAGAGATGAATACATTCAATATAGAATGCATGCATGCAACACGGATAGAATCCGTGGAAATTCATTTTTCGGTTGTCTATTACTGATAAAGGAGAACTATCGTTTATTCGTTAGGTACCCTCAGTATTTCGATTTTGATATTCTTTCGTTAGAAACGAAGCTTAAGATTTTTAATTTCTTCTTTCTGCAAGTCAAGATCAAATCTGTGATTGTTAAAATTATACATTCAAATAACTTCCTATAGAGTTAGTACTCTCCAGCAACATGATCAACTTTGTGGTGCACTCCATGCGCCCACACGGTGCAAGAGTTTCTTGAATACTGTTTTTCAATTGAGAAGATATAAAACAAGAAATCATTCACTTACTTTGGTGTGCACTTCATAAGAATAAGGAATGATGGCGACTCTGACGCTGTCCTTGTCTATCACCAATTGCTGGAGGAAGGTTTGAAGAAACTTGATGCTTTTGTTGAAGTCTTCAACCCAGATGGAGGCGGAGGAGTCCAGGACAATGCCTAGCTCGAGAGATCGTTTCTGGCACTCTGGAACTGAATAGTTTGATCACAGCAACATGTATAGAAATAACAGGTTGTGGTCCTTAATCCTAACAAAAACCAATATATTTAATACAGCAAAATATTTGTTAAAGGCCTGTTCTTAAGTAAACAAAAAGTCTACTTACATATATCCTCGTTGTTAACGTCCTTTGATGTCTTGGTAGATTCTAAACAAAATAAGATAATAACAAAATAATATAACAAGACAAATAATAAGTAATCTTTTTTAAAACAACAAAGCTTATCTAGAGGGGAAGAATGTAAAGGGGGAAAAAACCTCAGCCCTTAAAACTATATCTACCAATAATTTACATGCTATTTCTCTTATTCGATTTCAAACAAAATAGTTAATATGGATAATTAATTCACTAATTGAGTATTTTAATATTGGCTCGTGCTTTTTAGGTGCAATAAGTAATTGTTTAAAGTATCGACTTGATCGGAGAATGCGCGAGGGAGTTATAACGTTAGACATTATTTAATGGGACTTAACCCAACAAATTTAGCCGTATCTGTGAATACTTAGACTAAGTATGAGTTCTCTTGTTGCTATTAAAGAAAAAAAAGTAGTTATTTGTCCAATTGGTTATTTTTTAAAGGATTTATGTCTTTGTCTATGTCAAAGAAGAGTTATGCGAAGTGTCAGCTGGTTATTGAAGAATGGGTGTGGGATAAGTAACGTGTGCACACTTTTTACGAGACAGACAGACAGAGTGAGTGATAGTTATAAGTATTGTTTAAATGCAACTAGATCAATGCATTCAATAATAAATAATATCGTATTATGTTTGAAATAAAATAACGAAATATAAACGCTTTTCAAAATTAGTTTGAGCATCTTTTAATAATTAATAAACCATTCTAAACAATCTCGTTCTCACATTTAGTGTTCCAATGCTTTCCACTTTCCCACCTAGACAAATTCAGAATAAGTACCAGGTGACCGAGCCTCGCTCGATGGAATCAGTTGTTAAATATAGGATATATACCCGAAATCATTTTGGGAATATTTTTGTAATTACAAAAATGAACGATTGGATAAAGACTAAAAATCTGAAGAGTTGCTTTAGTGTTCTGTTAGTTCTAAATGCAATTGTACATGGCGATGAAATATAAAGTCTCTAAAGTCCTCCTACAGTCTATACAAACCATAGCTCACGTCGTTTCGTTTTCCATTGCATCTTTTGTGTACAACTTTTGTACTGTCTTGGAAAATAGTCTTAACAGTGTAACTTCTCAGATGGTTACGTTCAGACATTTAATAATCTAATTAGTATATTCATTATGGCTTTAGTACAAAACATCAAGTGGTGCAAATCTTCACTTTATAGAATAAAACAGGCACTTTGTGACAAAGTAAAATGGCGCATTTTTTCTTAATACACTTAAATCATTGCATTACTTTTCTCAAGAAACGTTTCCGTGGGGCACCTTTCTTACATCGAACACCTTGCCTTTTGAATATATTCGTCCCCCTATACGGGATACGGGATACGTGCCCAGCCCAGCCTGACTGTCGGACTATAAGACGTTCATATCGGCTATTGCCATTCATCCATCCCAGTGGTGCTACAGCCCATGGAGGGATATGGCCTGCTTCAACACATCCCTTCATATAGATCACTCCTGGGCCTTCTGTCACCACGCCCTAACCCCAAGCTTTTTATCGAGGTTTATAGTTTAATCAAAAGAGGCTGCAGCGTACGCTAACTCGTTGACCGCTAGCTAGATATCATGTTCAGTGTGAGCAAGTAAGGCGTAGAGAAGCTGTGTTATGACCATTTCCTTTGTTTTGGTACGGGACAGTAGACTTCGAAGCATGAACACACGGTAATAATTTACCAGTATTTTAATAATAATAGTAATAAGGCTTCTCTTCAAGTTCAAAGATCAATGAGAAATGCAGTATCTCTCGTGGCTACGCAGCCCCAGCTGTGACCTACATATTTTGCCACATCCAGAGCAAGCATAACCATTGTCTTATGATCCCACAGTTACGCTGGGTAGAGTACGTTTCATGTAAGGGATACGAACGTATGCCAAAGGCATTCTTTTTTGGTTTAGCTCAAAAGTGGTCGACGTAACAGTAGTGCCCCACGGAAACGCTTTAAAGACCAGCTAAGGCGCCAACTTGCTGACATAGAAGAGAGAAACTGATTGCATGCAGTCTCAAAACGAGACAGGAGGAGGTCACCAGCAAAATAACAATAAAGTAAAAGCTACCTACACCGCTCTACGCAATGAAAGTGTAAAGCACTTAAAACACAATAACTAATTATTCATCGGCACATTTAATTTCATTACTTCTCTTCCATAGCTCCATAATAGATCAATCTACAATAAGATGGTGCGCAAATGTTTACTTAGGTTAATTGATTCATTAAAACTTGTTCTTGTTTGCGAAGAAATGTCTTAGTGTACTGCTGTGAGTCTAGTGACGTAAGCAGTGCTAAGTTTTTTTTTTCCATTGACGTCATAAAGAAAATTTCATTCATAAAACATTCTAGTCAAAATTAATTTTTCGATAAGAAGACATTTTCAAACCGATATAACGGTCGACCTCGAGTTATGTGGCCAAGGAGTTGAGAATTTTTTTTCTCATTACTATACACATACCTTGAAATAAAAAAAAATCGTTAGAGCCGTTTTCGAAATAAAATTTATATAACCCTAACCTTAACCCTAACCCTATATATATATAGAAGAATTGATCGCTTAAGAGTATAAAATTGTGTGTGTGTGTGTGGGGGGGATGTTAAAACTAAAGTCTAGAAGAGAGCTAAATTTTCTCTTTGTAATTTAGAATGTTTCCACGTGAACTCGGTTAGAATCTATATCTAAAATTTGTTGAGGTCAGTTAACCCTTTTTGATAAACATGTTTGCAAGGCACACATTAAGGGCTACATACCACACGTCTGTACGGCCAGACGTTGGACAATACTTTTAAGCTTGTCAAAGCTGTCCACGTGGTTCACTCCGAGTTTGTCGCCAGCAATCCTAAGTAGCTCCTGGTCGTCGATACCACTACCAACTCCTACGGCAAACATATGGATCCCACTATCTCTCGCAGCCTTGGCCTCTGCTTCTGTTACAGCTTTACTGTCAATTAGAATTCGTACACATAAACAATATAAGACAGTATATGAACCATGGGCGTTGCCAGGGGAGTTTGGGTTCACCCCCCCCCCGAAATAAAATCCCCCACGCATGGGGGGGGGGGTCGAAATTTGGTGACTGATTCTTTGCTTTGATTCTGTTTATTTTAGGTAAGATTTTAATACTAAACCATCACTTGCCACAGCGCAGCCAAGGGGTTTTGAGTTTAAAACACTCTACCAGGGGTTTTGCAGTTAAATCCTCCTCTTCTATAAAACATAACGAAAAAAAAAGAATGCAAACGACAATACCCAAATTCCAAGAGCACAACTTAAGAAGATTTTGATTTTAAAACCCCCTCTGAAATTTACGATAAAACCCCATCTTCAATATAAGACATCAGTCACCAGATTCTATGAGCGTAACCAAGAGGGTTTTGTGTTTAAATCCCCCTCCAGCAGGGTTTAGAGCTAAAACCTCTTCAGTATAAAAAAAGCTAATTACACACTCAAAATTCTATAAGCGTAGCCAAAGGGTTTTTGAGTTTAAAACCTTTTCAGCGAGATTTGAAGCTAAAAAATACTTCTTCTATATAAAAAAAGCAAATTACACACTCAAAAATCTATGAGCTTAGCCAAGAGGGGTTTTGAGTTTAAACCCACTTTCAGCGGAGTTTGAAGCTAAAAAATACCTCTTCAATATAAAAAAAGCAAATAGCCCACTCAAAAATCTATGAGCGTAGACAAATATTTTTGAGTTTAATCCCCTTTTAGCGGGGTTTGATACTAAAATATATGTTTAATATATAAAAAAATCAAATTACACACTCAAAATTCTATGAGCGTAGGCAAGCATAGGAAGGTTTTGAGTTTTAATCCCCCTCCTCCTTTTCGTTAAAGTTTAAAACCCCTCCTGATGGTTTTGAGTTTAAATAATAATAATAGTAATAATAATAATCTTTATTATCCGTAAGGAAATTTGTCTTACAATTTGTGCATTACACCAAACAAAAAACATTATAACTATAAGAAACCAAAGTGTACATTCACACCAGACTCACTCATAATTTACATGTGACAAAGTTTATACCAGATTGTTCTTATTTAATGATTTGATTGCCAGGGGAACAAAAGAGTGTTTGTGTCTGTTTGTCTTTGCTATCGGTGTCTTGTATCTCTTTTGTGATGGTAAAATCACAAAATCCTGACACAAAGGGTGATTCTTTATTTCGAGGATCTTGTTAGCTTTTTTATAGATGTTTGTCTCAAACAACTGCCCAAATGGGGTTTGTTTTTTTGCCAATGATTTTGCCAGCAGCATCGAGGATTCTATTAAGTTTATTCCTATTTTTAATGCTCAGATTGCCATACCAGGCAGTGATATTGAAACTGAAAATATTGCAGATGTGATACCCCATACAGAGAGTTTTGAGGTTGAAACCCTCTCGTCAATTTTATTCTTAAACAAACTACAGTCACCAAATTCTATAAATAAAAATAAAACAACAGATTTTTTAATTAAAACTCCCCCCCCCCCAAAAAATGATTTTGACGTAAAAAACGTTCATTTTGGTTGTAAAATCTAAAGCAAACTATTACTAAAGTGCAGTGTATAGAAAAAGACTAAATGTGGCTCAACAAAGATGGCTAAGACAGATTTTAGGAGTCAGTTCTAGAGATCGGGGTCTAAATCAAGGAAATCGTATGCCGAACTAGAAGTCGACCCCTTAGTAAGGTTGTGACAGAGCGTCATATGAGGTTTGCGGGAAATGTTCTCCGACAAAATGAATTACGCAAAGAGTTGCGATGACATGGAGGCTATTACGAGGAAAGCGCAAACAGGGACATCCTATTACAACTTGGCGCCGGATTTACATAAAGGTCTTCAGAGCAGGAAGAAAGAGGCTTCAGACATTGTTAGTGACAGATTGTTTGTGGAAGCAGCTTGCCGCCCAAACGCGCCAAACGACTCTGGATGATCTAAACCAGTAAGAATAGCACATAAGGTTTTTGAAAGAAATTTTTTTAATAGCAGGATAACGCACTGCAGATATCTCAGAATATGCATTTTTTGCTTTCAATACCGGAAATAGTGCGCTGGGGGAGCGACTTGAGACCCATTGCTGGCAATGGTGGGGAGTCTACAACTCTACTAACTCCAGGGAAGAACCTAATCTAGGGTACAATAAACGTCTTCCGATAGAATGAAGGGTCAGAATGTAATAAACATTAATTATGTACACACATACGCACGCAAACACATTTTTTTGCCGGGGGGGGGGGGAAGAGAAAAAATCACCCCCAACCCTCCCTCCCAAAAAAATAAATCCTGGCTACGCCCATGATTTGAACTATAGCTTATTAAATAATATCAAAATAAAAGTCTAGGAGAAAAAAAAAACATTTCTGAGCCTTTTTTTAATGTAAAGAAAAATCATAAAATATTGCGCTAGGCAGAGGCGCATCTAACTATGTGCGGCATCAAACAAAGGATAAAGTTTCTTGGTAACAACAGCGCATTATAGAAACCATGTACAAAGACAAACTAATTTACGGTGAAATGTTAACTACAAATTTTATTATTTGTCACTTTGTTCTTCTTCAATTAAATGTAAGATGTTTTGTTTTGGCCTCCACAAGTCGTAGAACGACTATGGTTCATGTCGAATACTTGTACATTTGGCCTTGGAGCCCTATTTTGGAAAAACACACCTATCCACATATATTTCCAAGTCAAGATGGCTTTCACTTTGGTGGTAGAGTTACATACACCAAGGTTATTTTTTTTATTTAATAGGAGTGAAGTTAGGGTATTTTTATTTGTTTGAAATTGGACTGTAGATATTGTCTGTAACACTGTAACCAAGCAAGATTACAACAGCAATTTGTGTGGAAACACTGTGACTGAAAACTAATTATAACCTAGAATGCTTTGGTTTCTTTCTGTGGCGTTACATGGATAAATGTCGTACATTCGTCAGAAATAGTTGAAAGAAATGTTTATATTTATCTCACAGAATCTAGGCCAAAACTTACTATTGTGAATTCCCGTCTGTTAATACCAAGCCAACCTTGGGGACCCCAGGTCTGACCAGTGCGATGTTTAGCTGATACAGGCGCATAAACTTGATGCCTTCTCCGGTGTCAGTATGATCTCCTTGTGTGTGAGTGATTCTCCCTATAGCTCTAATGACATCTTCTTTGGTGTTGTAAGTAGTCAAGTAGAAAGCGTTCTGAAAGTAAACAAAGCAAGTTTTCAAATTGCATTTTTTTTGGTTACGTATGGAGCCGTTGTACAAATAAAAAAAGACACAAAGTTTTAAGCTTTCTAAAGACTAATGTGAGGGTGAAGATTTCATTGTCCCTTTTTGATTTTCAGATACTTATATCATAATTGACATTATAAACATTGACATTGTCTTTGATTCCGATGGCCAATTGATATACGTGTCCTGCCCAGCGTAACTGTCAGACCATAAGAAGTTCCTTTATACTGTCCATACCGGCGTACGCAAAGACATTTTTTTTTGCAGTGCGGCCTTGACACCGTTTGTCCATGATGGAGCGCAGGCATCTTTTGTGAAATATACTCTAGCTAACTGTGTATAACGTCTTTCGATTCACATTTATACTGTATTATACATTTATATTTAATTTTTTTTTACACTCCCAATCGAGAAATAAAAAATATCTGAAACTAATTTTACAGATATTTTTATTTTGTTTTTGTCCATTTAAATCACAATATTTCACAACACATGTACACTTGCACTTCTAGTGAAGTATTTAACTGTTTACACTCGCGCTTTATGATCCGTGACTGTGGAGCTAGCTAACTAGTTGTTACCTTTGTGACTGCTGTCAAATTATAATCAATCAGCATCGATCTGATTCTACTTTTTTAAAACACAAAAATGCTTGTTCAAAGATGTATGTGGACCCAAATATGTGAAAGTTTAGCGCCAAAGTTTTTAAGTTTCTGGCACTTATAAAACTCCCACGGATAGATACACATTGAACCAACTCATAACCAAGGCCAAGCTCTAGATCATCTTGAAAGACATTGACCAATTTATCTGCAGTGAGCATAAAATTAGCAGTGTCCATCTTCTCTGATTGTGAAATCCAAATCTCTAAGGAACAGTTTCGTATGAATGTATGAATCTTTCTGGAATATTAAATTTCTATTTAGAATATTAGCACTTTAAACTTACCTTAGAGATGACTCCTCTAGCATATGGTATGATGGCGACTCTTACACTGTCTTGGCCAATGTCGAATAGCTTCAGGTAGTCTTGAAGAAAATTGATACTTTTATTGAAGTCGGGGAGTTGGATTGATGCTGAGGAGTCTAGGACAATGCCGAGTTCAAGTTGTTGCCTGCAGACTGAACAGAAAAGTTTTCTTTACAAGTGAGCAACAGGAGGGATGATGTTAAAGAAGTTTTTAAACAAATGAAAAAATTAGACCAAATCGATTGAAACGAAAATTTAAATAGAAGCTTATTTAGGATTGATATATTTTAAAAACATCACGTGAAACACATCTTCTGGGGAACCTCAAGTGAAACACATCTTCTGGAAAACGTCAAGTAAAACACATCTTCTGGGGAACTTCACATGAAACACATCTTCTGGGGAACTTCACGTGAAACACATCTTCTGGGGAACTTCAAGTGAAACACATCTTCTGGGGGAACTTCACGTGAAACACATCTTCTGGGGAACTTCACGTAAAACACATATTCTGGGAAACGTCAAGTGAAACACATCTTCTTGGGAGCTTCACATGAAACACGTCTTCTGGAAAACGTCAAGTGAAACACATCTTCTGGGGAACTTCACATGAAACACATCTTCTGGGAAACGTCAAGTAAAACACATCTTCTGGGGAACTTCACGTGAAAGACATCTTCTGGGGAACTTCACGTGAAACACATCTTCTGGGGAACTTTAAGTAAAACACATCTTCTGGAAAACATCAAGTAAAACACATATTCTGGGAACTTGACGTGAAACACATCTTTTTAGAAATTTCACGTGAAACACATCTTCTGGGGAACTTCACGTGAAACACATCTTCTGGGGAACATCACGTGAAACACATCTTCTGGGGGAACTTTACGTGAAACACATCTTCTAGAAAAAGTCAAGTGAAACACATCTTCTGGGAAACGTCAAGTAAAACAAATCTTCTGGGGAACTTCACCTGAAACACATCTTCTGGAAAACGTCAAGTGAAACACATCTTCTTTGGAACTTTAAGTGAAACACATTCTCTGGGCAACTTCTGGAGAGCCTCACGTGAAAACATCTTCTGGAGAGCTTCACGTAATACACATTTTCTGGAGAACTTCACATGAAACACATCTTCTGGAAAACGTCAAGTAAAACATATCGTCTTGGGAAATTCACGTGAAACACATCTTCTGGGCAACTTCAACGTGAAACACATCTTCTCGGAAACTTCACGTGTTACGCTTCTTCTCAGCTCGGCCTACAGCCTTAAGTGGCTCAAGGAGTCTAAACCAATGGTTCCCAAACTTTTTTGTCTCATAAACCCCCTGGAGGTCTTGGTAGACCCGCATGGGTCTATATAGACCACTTTGGGAATCACTGGTCCGAAAGGGTGTGATTCAATAATCATCTAAGGGCCGATCTTTCAATCCTGGGATGAGAGTTATATCCTCATCTTTGTTCACGACCCTTAATGGATACTCTACAGAGGTAAGCGTTCAAAAAATACAATACAAACTCAGAGTTCACTAAACTGGACAATTCTAAAGTACGTTGGACACTGGGGGCGCGGTGGCTGAGTGGTTAAGCGTTTGGCTTCCGAACCTGGGGTCCTGGGTTCAAATCTCGGTGAGACCCAGTTATGACTTTAATTAGGGAAAGTAAAGCGGTTGGTCGTTGTGCTGGCTACGTGATACCCTGCTCGTTTACCATTGGCTATAAAAACAGATGACCTTAACATCATTTGCCCCATAGATCGCAAGGTCTAAAAGGGGATTAAAAAAATGGTTGGACACAAAATCAAACAATTACGTTAGCTTATGCAAGTAAGAAGAAGACCAATGGTTGATTGACTCACCCACTGAAGGATCCCTATTCTTCTCTAAAGTTTTTGGGATAGCAAAACTTTTAGGATTTTCTGAAACAGAAGACAACATGCGAGTTTATCAATACGTGTTGTAACAGTGTTAATAATAATAATAATAATTATAATTATAATAATTATTATAATAATTATAATAATAATAATTATAAATATAATAATTTTTATTGTCCGTGAGGAAATTTGTCTTACAATTTGTGCATTACACTAAACAAAACATTATAACTATAAAAAAAAAACAACTTGTACATTCACACAAGACTCACTCATAATTGATGACAGACTCACAGGTGTGTGTACACTGTCTGATCTTAGTTAACTATAGGAGTGACCATTCATGACCGACTTGCTGACCATTCATGACAGACTTGCTGGACAGAGTTGTTGAAAGCATGTTCTCATTACAGAATGTTTAATATAAAAATTCTCTTCATGTCTCAAGAGTTTGGACTAATAGTAGTAGAAGTAAAGGAAAGATCATTCTGCGGATAGAGTTACCCCCATAAATAAACAAGAAGGGGGGGGGGAAACAAGTAGTACTCACCCGTCACTACGGATGGCCGCCTGGTCGTGCGGTTTGCGCGCTGGACTGTCGTTTGGATTTATCAAAACCCTTCCCGCTCCCATCCCCCCTTGTCCTGCGGGAGGCTTGGACTAGGAAATAAACTATCGTCATCTCTGAAGGAACATTCGAAACATGTGAAACATTTTACAAACAAACATTTTACAAACAAACATTTTACAAACACTAAATACCAGCACCGGTCTTAACCATTGAGACCAAGAAGTCATGGAAAAGGAACTAGTAATCTACTATGTACCCGTCACTAAATAGCAAGGACGGACTAAACCATTGTGGGGCCCTATGCGAGACGATTTCGAGGGACCGAGTTTCGGTAGGGAAGCGGATAATAAGTGAAATTTAAGAGTTTGTATTAGAAAATACATTCGTCTATTCATTTTATTCATTCTTTACTACGTACAGAATTACTTTACGAGCCTTGCGTGTAGCAAAGTCATACAGTATTATCATAATAATTCTGTTTCCTACATATATCACGTTCAAAAGCAAGAATTACCAAATGTTTCAATCTATCTTTGAGAATTGTTGACCTCAAGTAATTCTTCATTATTTTTAGGCGTGAGAAGCTTCTTTCACCAGATTACACAATTACGGCTAATGCATAATACCGTTTTTATTTATCGCACATGGGATTGGCGTTTTCCATATTGAATGACACTCCGAAATGACAATTTTTGTTTATATATTTCAGTATATTTTAAATACTTTTTCGTTATTTTGCAATTTCGGGAGATTTGCAGTAGCTCCTGGTAAATCGACTGGAAGGAAATCTGTTTTAATTTTTTAATGGTTTAATTTAATAATTCATACACCTTGAATTAGCGCGGGTCCTATGAAAGTGCGGTTCCTATGAAAGTGCGAGGCCCACTGCGGTCGCATAGGTTGCAGTAGCCTAAAGCCGGCCCTGCAAAATAGCGGCGTATGCTACGACGCCGGTCCACTAGTGTTTCATATATTTTTGTTTGCGCAATGTGTTGGGAACATGTTGTCCTAGTATCTATATAGTACATTGTAGTCCATGTAGGTTAGTTCTGTTAGTGGTGTGACTTACGAGTTTCTCGTTGATTTGCTGTGAGGTGAGAGTGTGAACGTAAGACACCATAATAAAACATACATTCTACGTATATCGTTAAAAGTTTGTCATTGCATGATTGGTTATAATAACGCCCTTCTTCATTTGGTAAGATTTAGTAGGTGTCAGAATATCTAGGGACCTCTCAGATGTACTCAGATCTAGCTATATAATGTATCCACGACCTGAGGTTCACATGATTGTTTACCACATTTTTTATTTAGGTTTCTTAAAATTCCAGATGTGGATATGATCACGAAGCCATGGATCAGTAAACTAGCTATAAAATGTAGTCAGTTTACAAGTTTCCCAAAAAAATCCGTAAAATCCTTATCATGGATGTATTGCCCTTACTCAGTTAAAGTGATAATTGAAAAACTACTTATTAATTGTAGTTTTACATTATTTTAGGGGCGCTAAAAACACTTTAAAATAAGAGATACTTACTTTTTGCAGCGAATGTCATCTACAAGGTAATAGACAATAGAACAAAATTAAACAGTTTAAACATTTTTTAAAATAGTTCTTAAATTGGTTTACAGCAGTTACAACTAATCATGACAGTATGTGTTAGTTTAATGCTAATATATTTAATTAAGAATATATTTATTTCATCTATCTATCTATCTATCTATCTATCTATCTATCTATCTATCTATCTATCTATCTATCTATCTATCTATCTATCTATCTATCTATCTATCTATCTATCTATCTATATCTATCTATCTATCTATCTATCTATCTATCAATCTATCTATCTATCTATCTATCTATCTATATCTATCTATCTATCTATCTATCTATCTATCTATCTATCTATCTATCTATCTATCTATCTATCTGTCACTTACCTGTGTTAAAGACAAGCAAATGACTAGAAACCAAATCATCTTGTTGAAGTGAATTCACTCAATAATTCTTGACTTGAAAGCTAGATGTACACTGTGTGGTCAGATTAATTAAGATAAAGACATTTCAGTAGAGACTGCACAAAGTGACTTTCTGATTTAGCTTTCCAAACTAACCTTATATAGAACCGTCTTTGAAATGCATGTGTGTTTGTATTTGTGTATATGTGTGTATGTAACTTAAATTTTGTTTCCGGACGTGGACCTACCAATGTGTGACTTTGACATTAGGTCAAATCATGTGGCTGTAGACGTTATCGGTTTTTGAGTATTGTAATTTGTAATATTACCAGTCTAATGACATTTTCTTGTTTAGTTCTAATGAAGGATCATTACATCGTAATTGCATTATTATTAAGTCTTAATAATAAAACTATTCTCGGAGTATCATATGAAAAGCAACATGGCGACGACCAGTGATTAGCTTTCATGCAGTCAAAGTGTGTTTTGTAATTAAACAATTGCGGTTTATTGGTTACAGCTTGAGAAAAAAAAAAAAGCAACAACGTGCGTTTAGAGAATAAAAACATTTAATTTCAAATTAATACGATGGCTTAGTGGTAACGCGCTTGGCTTTTGAACCAGGGGTCTTGGTGTGTGTGTGGGGGTACCTGGGAGGGGGTTATTTGTTATTGTAATACTAGCTAAAGAGTTATCCACAATTTTATCAATATAATATAATATAATATAATATAATATAATATAATATAATATAATATAATATAATATAATATAATATAATATAATATAATATAATATAATATAATATAATATAATATAATATAATATAATATAATATAATATAATATAATATAATAGTTGTGGACTTGCAGAAATGAAAGAGTTATCTTTTCATGGCTTTTGCGTGGTGTCCCGCATGCTTGGGCCACAAAGACTAATTTATATCAATCAATTGTTTACTTTAAAAAAGGAATGAAAGTATTTTGTATGTATTCGAGTATAATTCTAAACATTTAATAAGCAGTGTTTTTTTTATTATAGACATAATAAAAATAAAAAAAATAACGTTTCATTTTATATTAAATTCTAACTTAGCTTGCGCACCAACGCTTCTGATGCGCACCAGCGCATTGCTCAACAGGAGTGATAAACGACACGTTAAAATCCGATTGAAGTGATCAGATAGGTGTCGTGACTGCCTGGAACAAAGAACCGTCCTTCCAGCTACCAAAGGACTTGATTAAAGACCTGGGGCGGCACTGCAAGTGTGTCGGTGGTCTGTACTAAGGTTTGAGATCGAAGGATTATAGCTCCCGTCGTCTCAGAGTGGCGCCTCCGTGGCAACGTTTAGTAGTGGAATTAGATAGATTAAGTACGGGTAGCAAACAAGGCCCCTGCAGGATACCTTGGCTGAGCTTTTTTTTTATCTAACTGTGGGTGGGGATAGAACAAATAGCCAGCACATCAGTTCAACAAGGGGGCCGTCATCAGTTAAGCCGTTAAGCTGGATTGGCGGTCCTGACACGGAATAGTGGCGGTGACCGGTCATTTCATCCCCGGTCACTTCATCCCCGGTCACTTCATCACCATCATTTCATCCCCGGTCACTTCATCCCCGGTCATTTCATCCCCTGGTCACTTCATCCCCTGGTCACTTCATCCCCCGGTTACTTCATCCCCAGTCATTTCATCCCCAAATTAAAACGTTTATATATAAATATGATTATGTAGAATGCTTTTTGACATTTTATGACTTGTTACTAATGTGTTTATAGTGTTTCCTCTTCCACTTTGTTTTCTTAATGAAAAATCTTATTGTAAATCTGGGTGTGTACTTAGCTATAGCGCTTCTATTGGATGTGGGGTTGTAATATCATAATATTACCCGGATCGAAGGCCAAGTAAAAAATCATTTGAGAGATAGAAGTGCGATTAGAATAATTATGATCATGCCGCTGATAACTTATCATCAAAGGCCAAGGTGTGATGCAAGTAGTGGAAATCTTTTGAGAGATAGAAGTGCGATTAGAATAATTATGATCATGCCGCTGATAACTTATCACCAAAGGCCAAGGTGTGGTGCAAGTAGAGTAAATCTTTTGAGAGATAGAAGTGCGATTACAATAATTATGACCGTGCCGCTGATAACTTATCATCAAAGGCCAAGCTGTGGTGAAAGTACGACCATATTTCACTTTATTTTATTTTTCAATCGATCTTTCTTGAAAATGGGCGCGTCATTTTTAGCCTTGAAATATGGTTTTATTTTTTCCTAATAAAGGCGGAGTTCACCCATCCTCGTGATATCATGTCGCCAATATAAGTTTTGCTTTAATTCCTTTTAAACATTAACATGTTACAATTTTGTCATTTAAATAAAAAATGAATACATTAAATATTCCTCATTTCACGTTTTTTAAAATTACAATTTGTTGGATAAAAATGATCAGATGATGAAAATATCAGGGGATGAAATGACCGGGGATGAAGTGACCAGGGAATGTTCGGCCGCACACTGGGCAGGTTATTCCAGCTGAAGCTAGTGTCGTTTGCCTTTCTTTTCTTCTCTGGCGTTTTTCTTCTGCCAGCATTGTTCTTTTTTCCTCAGCAACCTGTGCGCCAGTTTTCACAGCGCGACGCCATGATGCTCTGTCATGTGCCTCTGTCTCCCAGGTGCCTGGGTCTATGCTGAACGCCTTCATAGAAGCGCGTCTTTTAGGGATGCGGTGGTCTTTCATTGTGCAGACGTGACCTGCCCATCGCAGCTGGGACTGCATCAGGATTGTGTGGATGCTTTGCAGACACGCTCTTTGAAGGACTTCAGTATCTGGTATTTTGTCTTGCCATTTGACATTCAGTATTTTTCTTAGACATGTGATGTGGAAGTGGTTCAGTTTCTTTGCATGTTTTCTGTACACTATCCATGTTTCTGAGGAATAGAGCAATTTAGGGAGGATGACGGCTCTATAGACCCCTAGCTTTGTATTTGTGGTGATACCACGTCTGTTCCAGACATTTTTAGACAGTCTGCCATAGGATGCACTGGCCTTGGTGATGCGCAGGTCGATTTCACTATCGATTTTTCCGTTTCTGGAGAGTGTGCTGCCAAGATATGTGAATTTGTTCACTGTGTTTATAACCTATCCATTTATAGTCATGCTTGGATCCGAGTAGGCTTTCCCAGGAGCAGGTAAGTATAAGACTTCAGTCTTGTTTGTATGAATCCTAAGGCCAAAGTCTGAGCATGCTTTTGAGAAGTCACTGACGATGCTCTGCAGATCATTTTCAGAGCAGGCATTCAGGGCACAGTCGTCAGGCAATAACAAGTCTCTGATTACTGCTGAGTTTGTTTTTGATTTTGCTTTAAGCCGCCTCGGGTTGAATAGGCCACCATCAAATCTGTATGATATATTTATCCCGTTGTTTTCTCTATTTGTGAATGCATCTGTCAGCATAGCGGAGAGCATGATACTGAACAGTGTAGGTGCTAGGACACAGCCTTGTTTTATCCCGTTTGATACTTCAAAGGGCTCTGATGGTTCTCCACTTTCTTGGACACGAGCCTTCATGCCATCATGAAATAGTCTCACCATGGTTATGAATTTTCATGGGCAGCCATACTTTGACATGATCTTCCAGAGTCCTTCTCTGCTTACAGTGTCGAATGCCTTTGTTAGGTCGACATATATTGAGAACAGGTCAGCATTTTGTTCTTGGCATTTTTTCATGTACTGTGTGAATTATGGAATACGTCTATTATTTACTCATACAATTAATTAAAGTATTTCAACTAGTTGATATGTATTGTAATATTATAGAAATAACTAACACGTGGACCAAAACAAAAGCAAATACTAAACATCATATAACACTCTCACAATGAGTAGGTTTACAAATAACTGCTGTTATTATTATTATTATTCTAAATCTAACACGTTAAATTAAAATGAAACGCTGTACTGACAATTTTAGAGTTACCTTTCTTTAATAGATTACATTGTTATTTTGCTCGGACACCAGAAATAGAATTTCTGAACAATGAACATGATTAAATTAAAATAACGTAATAATGTGATGAATTTAAACTCTTATAGTCAACACTTTCCCTTACATAACCCCGTTTGGGCCCCTAGTGGTCGTTGGCCAGGATGCAATAAACCCCCCTCGCGCCATGGTTGCTACGCCACTGGACTCCATGTGTATTGGTGGCTAAACTCAGCAGCCCCACCTGCCACCCTTTAGTTCCGGCCCTGGCTGAAGTTACTGCCTGTGTGTTTTGTAAGTGTTAGTTAACACATCAACTATTATTCATTTCCTTACTTTTATTGCTTGCATTAGGTTTACTACAAAACCATTTAGACAAATGTAAAAGTGTTCTCATTGAGGCCTTGAACGAGAGATTGGATGCATCCATTACATAATCCTCCATTAGTCAAGGTTCTCAATAAAATATATCTTCATACCAATCGGATTTATTGAATACATATTAATATTAACAATGTAGTAAAATAATTACATGAATAAATCTTCTTATCGTGTGGTAGAGGTAGTCTATAGAGACAGAGAAAATAAGCATGAACTTAATCGCTTAATGTTGGCTTATAAGTGGTAGATATGACTAACGCCGCAACCAGACTGCCAAAAGTTGATTACAATTAAGTTTTTATTTCAACACCAATTACACTCCAACAGAGTAGAGAGCAACTTAGAGCTTGTTAGATAGGTAACTGAACTTGGGGGTTATAAATACCAGTGTTTCTCAAAGTTTTACATGTGACGACCCCTTTACGGAGGCCCAAAAAATTTTTGCTCGCAATGGTTTAGAGAATAAGAAACTTTTAGTATGATTGTATAGAAATGCCTATTTTTATTTAGAGAAAATGATTTAACATACAAAATGATGACGTACTGATAGGGCGGAATTTCAAGAAGGGCTACTGCTGTGTAGGCTACACAAGGGCTCCCACAATAAAGAAAACATCCATATTTTAACGGGTCAGTAGCTTTAGGTCGTTTTTTTTAATTTTAACTGACATTTTTTTAGACATCCATTATTTACTTCTCAGCGATGACATTCTTCAAACATTCCAATGAGAAGATCAAGTATTCTAATAGTTGTAAACTTGTACCACAGCTAACTGTCTCTATTACACATTTACAATGGCGTACAAATACATATGAAAAACCAAACAAATAAGCAATAATGTCAAAGTTTAGCTGTAGAATTTTATTTTTTCTTGTGGGGTGAGGCAGGCACAGCAGGAACTAAAACTTATCGTCAATTTCTTCTGGTCGCCTCCAACACTGACTCTTCTCTCATTGTGGACCTTTGTTCCTGTGGACACAGAAGGTGTCTTGCAGATATCTTCAGAGCTAACAACATAATACTTGCATGACCTTAGGTGATCATCCAGTTCATAGAACCCTTGGATGGCTAGGTCAGAATACACAAGAAAATGAAAGCTTGGGGGAGCATATAAAAGGTTGTGTCGCACACCAATTAACATATAATAGACCAAATAACATTTAGTCATCAGCCTTGTTTAAAAACATATATTACATAAGAGAAGTATCAGAAGGAAAAAAAAAGTATACAATCCGTAAACTGAATGACAGCATTACGATTAAGTGTCACGTATCAACTTTAATAAACCTAATCTAGGGTAATTAAACTTAGTATAACTTTTTCCCAGTAGAAAAAGTCCCCACGTGCAGGTGTCAGAAATACCCATGACGTAATCTAGCACGCGTCCGGTGATGGCGTGGCATCTGACAGGGAATGATTTAATTGGTTAAAGCAAGCATCTGAGGGAAGGGATCTTGAGACTTAATGGTGGAGAAAATTTCATAAAGGTAAGACGTATTTTAGTTTTGAGTTTTAACTTGCAGTGACAAGTCTTATATTTTATTAGATCTAGTAGTAATCTGAATATATTTTATTATTGTGCTTTGAAAGAAGATATTTATTTGATACAGTCTATTTTGTATATTCTGTACATACAGTGATTCCTAGTTATTGAATTAAAGTTCTGTATTTGAATTAAAAGGATCTTCATTTATTGAATCTCATATTGAATTGACATATTTAGATCTAGAGATATATCTACAGAATCCCAGGCACATCACAGTAACAACATATCAGCACCTTCCGGCCATTGGCGGATCCAGAACTTTAGAGTGGGGGGGGGGCGTTTTTTTTTCCAAACCCTAACCCTAACGCCCAGTAAACCCTAACCCTATGCATAAACGTGCGTACAGCTCATTCGATATATGAGAATAAAATAAGACTGTTTCTCAATCTTCGGCGACAAAAAACAGAAAAAAACATTCATGTTGAGGCCTTTCTCTTTCAAGCTTGGGGGTCTGGGAGAGCGCTGTAAGCTTCCTCAGTGGCACCCAAAAGCGTTTTCTTGCATTTTTTACTGCAGAAACGCATTCTCCTGACATCTACAGCTCATTATTTATCAGTGGAGTTCGGGGCGAAGCCCCGACGCCAAAAGCGTTTTCTTGCATTTTCAACTGCAGAAACACATTCTCCTGACATCTACAGCTCATTATATTTCAGTGAGGTTTGGGGCACAGCCCCGACGCCAAAAGCGTTTGCTTGCTTTTTTCAAGGCTGAAACGCATTCTCCTGACATCTACAGCTCATTACTTATTATTGGGTTCGGGGCGAAGCCCCGACGCCAAAAGCGTTTTCTTGCATTTTCAACTGCAGAAACACATTCTCCTGACATCTACAGCTCATTATATTTCAGTGGGGTTCGGGGCACAGCCCCGACGCCAAAAGCGTTTGCTTGCTTTTTTCACGGCTGAAACGCATTCTCCTGACATCTACAGCTCACTACTTATTATTGGGTTCGGGGCGAAGCCCCGACGCCAAAAGCGTTTTCTTGCATTTTCACTTCAGAAACACATTCTCCTGACATCTACAGCTTATTATTCATCAGTGGGGTTCGGGGCGAAGCCTCGACGCTAAAAGCGTTTTCTGGCATTTTTCACTTCAGAAACACATTCTCCTGACATCTACAGCTCATTATTCATCAGTGGGGTTCGGGGCGAAGCCTCGACGCTAAAAGCGTTTTCTGGCATTCTTCACTGCAGTAACGCATTCTCCATTATTCATTCTATTATAAAGGACCTTTTAAAAAATGTGGATAAATTTTCTAATATGAATTTATAGTCCCTTAATACATTGCAAATACAACCGATTTGTTCTTTGAAAAGATAAGATACCCCACATATTTAGATTAAGGCTTTGATGATCGCCGCCTAAAAAAATTATTCGATTAATAATATTCAATAAAATTCAAGAATAAATTGTGAGTTATAGTCCTAAATTTATTTAACTAGAAAAATATGAGATAGAGTAAAGGTTGGAAAAAGTCGACTAGGAAAAGATTATCTGGCTTTGGAACTCATCTCAACCGTGACTGTTATATTGAAAAATTTCGTTTGAATTATAACTTTTCCAAAGCAAAGTCTTTCTTAAAATAGTTATGATAAATTCATGTGAAATTACACAAACTCTGTCTGGAAAGGGAAGGGCGGTAAAATGAAAACGATGAATTCTCGCTCCTTTTTATAATTTCTGCTAATGGTTGCATTTTTCATTAAAGAATAGGGGTTGGGAGACTCGATATAAGAATTTATTTTATTGCATATATAAATATTAGTGACTGATTTTTTTTATTTTGTAATTTCTTACTATAATACAAAAAGAAAAATTATTGGTTTGTCCGATGGGGGTAAGGTGATTGCATGTATCTCACTTCCACCTGTTTATATTATATAGATATTCGACTAATTTTGTTCACATACTATGATTTCTCCATAAAAGTAGGACCGCCCCCCCACTCAAAGGGTATAGATGTGAAGGGCAGTAGCGGTATTCGCTCTTCCCCTTCCTATCGGCCAACATCCATGTGAACGACATAATATAAAGACCAGTTAAAATACCAATAACAAGTTTTAATCATATAGATATTTAATTGATTCTGTTAGCAATCTGTGATTTCTACAAATAAATAGGACCGCCCCTCCCCCCACTCCAAAGTTTATGGTGGGGGGGGGGGGGCGGATTGATGCCATCGCCTCTTCCCGACCCTACCTAATCGGCCAAAATACTAGAAGGGGGGGGGGCGAAATAATCTAAAAATAGGTTGAAATATAAATAATTAGTATATATTATTAAGTAATAATTTCGTATATAAATTGTGTGAATTCTATACTAAAATTCGTCCGCCCCCCCCCCTGGATCTGCCAGTGCTTCCGGCACCTTCCGACGAATTGGCATTTTCAACATACAAGTAGAGAAACCAAACTGTGATATTAAGCTACTCTAAAAGTTTGGTGAGTTTTAATAGTTGATAAAATAGTGTTGGTGCAATTAGCTTGGTCTTGAACTGCCACTTTAGCCTGTGCATCTTTAACTTCTTCTTCAGTTGCCTAATAGTAATGTTTGACTGGTCGTTGATTTTCAGGATTGCTGTGGGTAGATTTAATCAAACAATGTCATTGTCTGAGACATTATCTAGATATTTGATCAAGCCTCTAAAGCTATTTCCATGAGCTGATATAATCACTCTTTTATCTGAATAGCTGGGACAATAAAGTCATACCAAAATAGAAGCGTGCGTTCAACAGTTTCTTTAAGACATTCACAAGCTGGTATCATTCTTTGATCCACTTTCCAGACCAACGCTCATCAGACTTTTCCAGAGGAGGAGGAGATATGTCATAGAAGCGACGCCAGACCTGCACTTGCTCTTCTCCATATTTACCAGCTGTTTCAGATTTATTTAAACATTGTAGTGCTCCATAAAGTCTTTCATTCAAACGCCAAGTTCTCACTTAAGGAAGGAAGCCAATTGCAATCCAGCTCTTATCTTATCTTATCTTATATAATACAGCTCTTCTTGAATGAGGAGTTTTAATGCCACGTTTTAAAACACTGGTGAAAGCTATGTTAAATTTAAATCCTCCTTTTTTAAGGAGCTGACCACCATCAACTGCTTCTTGAATTCCAGTCTGTGATAATTCTGCATCCTGCAAGCCACAAAACAGATTTTTCTCATTGTAGACACTTTCACCGTGTCTAATTAAAACTATTTTATACTTTGTAGTCATGTCTAAATTAGTGTTTCTTCTCAGGATACTGCTTAGCAAAGGGATAATTTCGGTAATTTTTAAAAATAATCATCGTGACTTTGTGGTTAAAGAGAGTAGCTCCGCATTTAATATATAGCATAAAAAATAATTTCATGCTTACTAAAATATGCATATTTAATCATTTTTTTAAAACTATATAGCGTGCTTTTAGATATTATTATTTTATTAATAAATGGATTTTTATTAAAGCTTTTGAATAGATATTACTATTTTATTAATAAGTGGATTTTTGATTAAAGTTTTGAAACAATGTCAAGACTGCCACATACTTATATCTTTAGACTTAGTGGTTTGACTTCTTGTTAGTAGACAAGTCAACTCTTGTTGATGTGGCCATTGAGTGCTCGAAGACCATCTTTAAATGTCAGTAAACACTGTTTATAATGTTTGTTTAGTATAGACAGTGTTAGGCTACTTGGCGCTTTTAAACTTTGTAACATTTTTGTAACAAGTCTACAATGTTCAACTGTATAATCAGATCACCACAGCTAATAATTATTATGGCAATGTCTTTGATTCCTCTCCCCTACCCATTCAGCAGTGTGGTCTGAAGGGAATGCTCTAAGCTCCGCTAACGATGTCCAGGAGATCATTTAAAATGTTATGAAAAAAAAAACAAAAAAAAAGTTGAAGGAAAATATTTAAATCGCAATTTTTCGGATTTTTCTTTGTATTTATATATTCCTGTTGTTTAAAAAGTAAAATTTTACATAATGATAGTTCATTAAAGCTTGTCCATTTATTTGTTATAGTCTTTTCAATCGAAAGTAGTGTTTTGTATAAAACTTTTAAGTAACTTGTTCACGAGAATAGGCTCTTTCTGGAGATAGTAAATTATTGTTCTTGTTCTTCTCACCAGCCTGCAACAGTTAGTAGTTGTGCTGGCCAAATGAGACCCTGCTCGTTAACCGTTGGCCAAAGAAACTAATGACCTTAACATTATCTACTTTGTAGATTGGATGGTCTGAAAGAGGAATTTTTTTTCTTTTACATTAGCCTGCAAGTGTTTTCCATTATTCTCTGCTTCACTAATACATTCTCCTGGCATTCACAACAACGTACTTATTCTACTAGTAAGAAGAGCGCAGGCTGTATAAAGTTAAAGAAGTGAGTGTGCTGACATTCATGACTTTTCCTACAATCTAACCTGCAGAAATGCATTTCTTCGCATTTAGAGAAAAATGTAAAAAGTAGGTCGAATTAAGGCAAATAATATTAAAATTTCAAACAAGGATTAATAACTACAATGAGGAAATAAATTTAAGGCTCTCTTGGGAGCACATCGCGTTTCCCCATCCCCAACCCTCTATGTGGCTGCACAGTTGAAGAAACTCTTCTGTATACAAAAATTTAACACCAAGACTTAATGCAAGGGAGAAAAAACCTTGTACAAAATGTGTACTGGACAGATGGATTCAGCTAGTAGTGAAGTGGGAGAAATAACCTTGTACAAAATGTGTACTGGACAGACGGATTCAGCTAGTAGTGAAGTGGGAGAAATAACCTTGTACAAAATGTGTACTGGACAGATGGATTCAGCTAGTAGTGAAGTGGGAGAAATAACCTTGTACAAAATGTGTACTGGACAGATGGATTCAGCTAGTAGTGAAGTGGGAGAAATAACCTTGTACAAAATGTGTACTGGACAGACGGATTCAGCTAGTAGTGAAGTGGGAGAAATAACCTTGTACAAAATGTGTACTGGACAGATGGATTCAGCTAGTAGTGAAGTGGGAGAAATAACCTTGTACAAAATGTGTACTGGACAGATGGATTCAGCTAGTAGTGAAGTGGGAGAAATAACCTTGTACAAAATGTGTACTGGACAGACGGATTCAGCTAGTAGTGAAGTGGGAGAAATAACCTTGTACAAAATGTGTACTGGACAGATGGATTCAGCTAGTAGTGAAGTGGGAGAAATAACCTTGTACAAAATGTGTACTGGACAGATGGATTCAGCTAGTAGTGAAGTGGGAGAAATAACCTTGTACAAAATGTGTACTGGACAGACGGATTCAGCTAGTAGTGAAGTGGGAGAAATAACCTTGTACAAAATGTGTACTGGACAGACGGATTCAGCTAGTAGTGAAGTGGGAGAAATAACCTTGTACAAAATGTGTACTGGACAGACGGATTCAGCTAGTAGTGAAGTGGGAGAAATAACCTTGTACAAAATGTGTACTGGACAGACGGATTCAGCTAGTAGTGAAGTGGGAGAAATAACCTTGTACAAAATGTGTACTGGACAGATGGATTCAGCTAGTAGTGAAGTGGGAGAAATAACCTTGTACAAAATGTGTACTGGACAGACGGATTCAGCTAGTAGTGAAGTGGGAGAAATAACCTTGTACAAAATGTGTACTGGACAGACGGATTCAGCTAGTAGTGAAGTGGGAGAAATAACCTTGTACAAAATGTGTACTGGACAGACGGATTCAGCTAGTAGTGAAGTGGGAGAAATAACCTTGTACAAAATGTGTACTGGACAGACGGATTCAGCTAGTAGTGAAGTGGGAGAAATAACCTTGTACAAAATGTGTACTGGACAGACGGATTCAGCTAGTAGTGAAGTGGGAGAAATAACCTTGTACAAAATGTGTACTGGACAGACGGATTCAGCTAGTAGTGAAGTGGGAGAAATAACCTTGTACAAAATGTGTACTGGACAGACGGATTCAGCTAGTAGTGAAGTGGGAGAAATAACCTTGTACAAAATGTGTACTGGACAGACGGATTCAGCTAGTAGTGAAGTGGGAGAAATAACCTTGTACAAAATGTGTACTGGACAGACGGATTCAGCTAGTAGTGAAGTGGGAGAAATAACCTTGTACAAAATGTGTACTGGACAGACGGATTCAGCTAGTAGTGAAGTGGGAGAAATAACCTTGTACAAAATGTGTACTGGACAGACGGATTCAGCTAGTAGTGAAGTGGGAGAAATAACCTTGTACAAAATGTGTACTGGACAGACGGATTCAGCTAGTAGTGAAGTGGGAGAAATAACCTTGTACAAAATGTGTACTGGACAGACGGATTCAGCTAGTAGTGAAGTGGGAGAAATAACCTTGTACAAAATGTGTACTGGACAGACGGATTCAGCTAGTAGTGAAGTGGGAGAAATAACCTTGTACAAAATGTGTACTGGACAGACGGATTCAGCTAGTAGTGAAGTGGGAGAAATAACCTTGTACAAAATGTGTACTGGACAGACGGATTCAGCTAGTAGTGAAGTGGGAGAAATAACCTTGTACAAAATGTGTACTGGACAGACGGATTCAGCTAGTAGTGAAGTGGGAGAAATAACCTTGTACAAAATGTGTACTGGACAGACGGATTCAGCTAGTAGTGAAGTGGGAGAAATAACCTTGTACAAAATGTGTACTGGACAGACGGATTCAGCTAGTAGTGAAGTGGGAGAAATAACCTTGTACAAAATGTGTACTGGACAGACGGATTCAGCTAGTAGTGAAGTGGGAGAAATAACCTTGTACAAAATGTGTACTGGACAGACGGATTCAGCTAGTAGTGAAGTGGGAGAAATAACCTTGTACAAAATGTGTACTGGACAGACGGATTCAGCTAGTAGTGAAGTGGGAGAAATAACCTTGTACAAAATGTGTACTGGACAGACGGATTCAGCTAGTAGTGAAGTGGGAGAAATAACCTTGTACAAAATGTGTACTGGACAGACGGATTCAGCTAGTAGTGAAGTGGGAGAAATAACCTTGTACAAAATGTGTACTGGACAGACGGATTCAGCTAGTAGTGAAGTGGGAGAAATAACCTTGTACAAAATGTGTACTGGACAGACGGATTCAGCTAGTAGTGAAGTGGGAGAAATAACCTTGTACAAAATGTGTACTGGACAGACGGATTCAGCTAGTAGTGAAGTGGGAGAAATAACCTTGTACAAAATGTGTACTGGACAGACGGATTCAGCTAGTAGTGAAGTGGGAGAAATAACCTTGTACAAAATGTGTACTGGACAGACGGATTCAGCTAGTAGTGAAGTGGGAGAAATAACCTTGTACAAAATGTGTACTGGACAGACGGATTCAGCTAGTAGTGAAGTGGGAGAAATAACCTTGTACAAAATGTGTACTGGACAGACGGATTCAGCTAGTAGTGAAGTGGGAGAAATAACCTTGTACAAAATGTGTACTGGACAGACGGATTCAGCTAGTAGTGAAGTGGGAGAAATAACCTTGTACAAAATGTGTACTGGACAGACGGATTCAGCTAGTAGTGAAGTGGGAGAAATAACCTTGTACAAAATGTGTACTGGACAGACGGATTCAGCTAGTAGTGAAGTGGGAGAAATAACCTTGTACAAAATGTGTACTGGACAGACGGATTCAGCTAGTAGTGAAGTGGGAGAAATAACCTTGTACAAAATGTGTACTGGACAGACGGATTCAGCTAGTAGTGAAGTGGGAGAAATAACCTTGTACAAAATGTGTACTGGACAGACGGATTCAGCTAGTAGTGAAGTGGGAGAAATAACCTTGTACAAAATGTGTACTGGACAGACGGATTCAGCTAGTAGTGAAGTGGGAGAAATAACCTTGTACAAAATGTGTACTGGACAGACGGATTCAGCTAGTAGTGAAGTGGGAGAAATAACCTTGTACAAAATGTGTACTGGACAGACGGATTCAGCTAGTAGTGAAGTGGGAGAAATAACCTTGTACAAAATGTGTACTGGACAGACGGATTCAGCTAGTAGTGAAGTGGGAGAAATAACCTTGTACAAAATGTGTACTGGACAGACGGATTCAGCTAGTAGTGAAGTGGGAGAAATAACCTTGTACAAAATGTGTACTGGACAGACGGATTCAGCTAGTAGTGAAGTGGGAGAAATAACCTTGTACAAAATGTGTACTGGACAGACGGATTCAGCTAGTAGTGAAGTGGGAGAAATAACCTTGTACAAAATGTGTACTGGACAGACGGATTCAGCTAGTAGTGAAGTGGGAGAAATAACCTTGTACAAAATGTGTACTGGACAGACGGATTCAGCTAGTAGTGAAGTGGGAGAAATAACCTTGTACAAAATGTGTACTGGACAGACGGATTCAGCTAGTAGTGAAGTGGGAGAAATAACCTTGTACAAAATGTGTACTGGACAGACGGATTCAGCTAGTAGTGAAGTGGGAGAAATAACCTTGTACAAAATGTGTACTGGACAGACGGATTCAGCT
This sequence comes from Biomphalaria glabrata, assembly GCF_947242115.1. Taxonomy (NCBI): domain Eukaryota; kingdom Metazoa; phylum Mollusca; class Gastropoda; family Planorbidae; genus Biomphalaria; species Biomphalaria glabrata. Next base: position 15,338,784 of record NC_074722.1, on the reverse strand, counting down.
AGTAGTGAAGTGGGAGAAAAAACCTTGTACAAAATGTGTACTGGACAGACGGATTCAGCTAGTAGTGAAGTGGGAGAAATAACCTTGTACAAAATGTGTACTGGACAGACGGATTCAGCTAGTAGTGAAGTGGGAGAAATAACCTTGTACAAAATGTGTACTGGACAGACGGATTCAGCTAGTAGTGAAGTGGGAGAAATAACCTTGTACAAAATGTGTACTGGACAGACGGATTCAGCTAGTAGTGAAGTGGGAGAAATAACCTTGTACAAAATGTGTACTGGACAGACGGATTCAGCTAGTAGTGAAGTGGGAGAAATAACCTTGTACAAAATGTGTACTGGACAGACGGATTCAGCTAGTAGTGAAGTGGGAGAAATAACCTTGTACAAAATGTGTACTGGACAGACGGATTCAGCTAGTAGTGAAGTGGGAGAAATAACCTTGTACAAAATGTGTACTGGACAGACGGATTCAGCTAGTAGTGAAGTGGGAGAAATAACCTTGTACAAAATGTGTACTGGACAGACGGATTCAGCTAGTAGTGAAGTGGGAGAAATAACCTTGTACAAAATGTGTACTGGACAGACGGATTCAGCTAGTAGTGAAGTGGGAGAAATAACCTTGTACAAAATGTGTACTGGACAGACGGATTCAGCTAGTAGTGAAGTGGGAGAAATAACCTTGTACAAAATGTGTACTGGACAGACGGATTCAGCTAGTAGTGAAGTGGGAGAAATAACCTTGTACAAAATGTGTACTGGACAGACGGATTCAGCTAGTAGTGAAGTGGGAGAAATAACCTTGTACAAAATGTGTACTGGACAGACGGATTCAGCTAGTAGTGAAGTGGGAGAAATAACCTTGTACAAAATGTGTACTGGACAGACGGATTCAGCTAGTAGTGAAGTGGGAGAAATAACCTTGTACAAAATGTGTACTGGACAGACGGATTCAGCTAGTAGTGAAGTGGGAGAAATAACCTTGTACAAAATGTGTACTGGACAGACGGATTCAGCTAGTAGTGAAGTGGGAGAAATAACCTTGTACAAAATGTGTACTGGACAGACGGATTCAGCTAGTAGTGAAGTGGGAGAAATAACCTTGTACAAAATGTGTACTGGACAGACGGATTCAGCTAGTAGTGAAGTGGGAGAAATAACCTTGTACAAAATGTGTACTGGACAGACGGATTCAGCTAGTAGTGAAGTGGGAGAAATAACCTTGTACAAAATGTGTACTGGACAGACGGATTCAGCTAGTAGTGAAGTGGGAGAAATAACCTTGTACAAAATGTGTACTGGACAGACGGATTCAGCTAGTAGTGAAGTGGGAGAAATAACCTTGTACAAAATGTGTACTGGACAGACGGATTCAGCTAGTAGTGAAGTGGGAGAAATAACCTTGTACAAAATGTGTAATGGACAGACGGATTCAGCTAATATAGAAGTGGGAGAAATAACCTGTACAAAATGTGTACTGGACAGATGGATTCAGTTGATATAGAAGTTGGAGAAATAATCAGTACAAAATGTGTACTGGACAGACGGATTCAGTTAGTATAGAAATGGGACTTCCGTAAATAGAGATTTCTAAAAGAAAATGTACAAAACATGAATTAAATCTAGATATTTATTGTTTTTAATTCTTTTGTAATGCAATAATAATTCTTTTCCAGCTTCTCTAATTTCACACACACACGCACACACATACACACACACATACATACTAAAAGCGATGACAGTCCAGCAATGAATTCATCTATGACTTCTACTTCGATGCGGTGGGCTGACATGGGTTACTCAGATAATGGATTTTTTTTTCAGACTGTGCCGATGACTGACCTTTAATTGTGGTAGCTCTTTCATCTAACGCCATAGTTGCTTGGGTCAGAGTCGGACAACTAGTTTTAAAAAAGAAAACAATATTAAAATAAAGAGTCATCCCGTGAATATTCTTTAAAACAAGAAAAATATGAAAACATTTATTTTAAAAAAGCATATATTAAATGTAATTGTATCAATTAGTTTGGATTAGTCTAATTATATGCATAATAGACCTAGACAAAATGAATCTGTGTGAATAGAAATCTTTTTACCAATTATTTTATTTAGCTTTTAACTCTGTCAATACACTATAATCCCCTCACTTGTCTGGACCAGATGTGAAAAAGGGTGGGGGGAGAAGAGGGAATCTTGGTGAAGGTTTACAGTTTACATTACCGCTTTTTTAAATGCTTAAAAATTTTCACTAAGAGTTCAAGGGGACAAGATACCAACAAAATAATATTTTATAATAGTGTTATAAACCTGGTGGTGGCACAGATGGGGGTAGTGGTGTGTGTGTGTAGTCAGCCGACGCAAATCACCCCATTCCAGCGCTAGACGAGCGGTCAACCGTGACGAGTTACGACGATCGGCCGAGACGAGTGTCAACATGATGGTTCGGGAAGGATCGACTTCGTGAACAGAGCTCAGGAGTGTCACGAGGGATGTAGTCATCTGACCACCCAGAATGGTCGAGCGACGTTCTGTCCGGTTCTAGAAGGCCAGCAGGGACCCTATATAAAGAGCGAAGGTATCAGAGACCAGTCAGTCACACCTTCCCGATCTACAGTTCGTTACAACGGCTCAGTAGAAGTCCGAGACGAGACAGAGAGACCAGTGCAAGAGTTGATACGGCGGAGAGATATTTGTACAGTCTTGTGTTACTTGCTGCCAATTGTACAGTATTGGCTGTTATTTATTGACATTAAACTATTACGTTATTTTCAAGCCCAGAGTTGTCAAGTTCTTTAAGTTGGTGGTGTCGTTTGGTGCAGTTTGCAGCGAGACTGGATAGGTAGATTCGTAACAACTGATGTCAGAAGTGGGATCGGATCTGCTATGGCTACTACGAAAACGCTAGACCAACTCCTTGTGAAGGAACTGAAGGAAGAGCTCCGTGATCGAGATCTGAAGACGAGTGGCAACAAAGAAACCTTACAAGCACGCCTTCGGGAAGAACTGGTGAAGGAAAAAGAAGATCGCGACACATATCTTTTTGAAGTCGAACCGGACTTGCTGGAACAGCTCACCAGTAGCATGCAACAACAGATCACCAGTACCAGTATCATGTAGGAACAGATGGCAGCTATGCAGGGACAGATGGCAGCTATGCAGGGACAGATCACCAGTAGCAAACAGGAGCAGATGGCAGCTATGCAGAAACAGATCACCAGTAGCAAACAGGAGCAGATGGCAGCTATGAACTCGGGGCTAGAAAACACCAATTACAAGATAGACGCCATGGACTCGGGAATCAAAACGGAGTTATTGGCAATAAACCAACGCATACATGCTGTGGAGGAGAGAATCACCAACATTGACGAGCGGATGAATCAGAGGGTCGACGCAGTAGAGAAGGCCATCGACGAAATGAAGATACAAGTCCAACGCAAGCACACAAATGTACCAGAAGCAGATATGACGTCATTTGTACCTAAAGTCTCCGGGAAAATGAAGCCCCCCCCCGTATTTGATGGTTCCGTGTTCTGGTCAGTATACAAGAAGCAATTTGACGCAGCAGCCAAAGTTAACAAATGGAACAGTGAGGAGGAGAAAGCAACAGCCCTTGTGTTATCCCTAAGAGGAAAAGCCTCCGAATTGCTACAGTCACTACCGAACCAGCAAGACCAGTCCAGGCTATGGAACTCCGATACGGGGATGAACATCTACAAGAAGTATATCGTGACCAGACAACAGCGCCCCGATGAAACACTACAGGAACTAGAGACAGACATCGAACGCCTCGCACATTTGGCTTACCCAACAGCAGAACAAGATTTTCTGGAGGTCATTATCACAGACGCCTTCATTGATGCGCTTTGAGACCCCGAGTTAAAGAAAGCCACCAGAGTTAGTGGTAGACGTAAGGCCAGTGAAGCCCTCGTATACGCTCTCTCATATGAAGCCGCTAGAGACGCATCTGGGAGCGTTCATCAAGGCCGAAAGTTGGAAGTCAAAGAGGAAGAATTTGAACAACTTGTGAGAAGGGTGACAGAGGCACTAGATGAACGACAAACAAACCAGATACCAGAACATCAACCTAGGGCTCCTGTACGGTGCTGGAATTGTGGTGAACTCGGTCATATACAAAGAAGCTGCACTAGAAGATTCCCACAAACTGGAACCCATTACAGATCAGAAAGGTATGCACGACCAAGTTCTCGGGGCTACCAGGCAAACTAGCACGCTCCGGTTTCAAGGGGCGGAACCCGGCGACACAGAGAATGAGAGCCCCTGCAACCATCATCCCGGTCGCCGTGCTAGGACAGAGTAAGAGTCTGAAAGTCATCGGGAAAATTGGATGTCAAAATTATCACTTCCTCCTAGATACTGGTGCCTCACGATCAGTCATCCGGACGGATAAAGTGGACAATAGCAAGAAAACGCCAGTTAGAGCTTACTAGTTGAAAACAGCCAGTGGAGAACTGATGCCCATAAAAGGCCTGATCGACATAACAGTTGAGATCGGGAATCAGTCATTCGAACACGAATTCCTGATTGCTGACGTCACAGATGACTGCATAATAGGGCTCGACTTCATGCTGAAATATGGATTTTCCTTGAATATCGGCGGAGGCACTTTACAATGTGGGGACCTCGAAATACCCTTGCTTGGCGACGTGAATGAAGAAGATGGCCGAGTCAGAAGGATTAAGTTGGTAGAAAATACAACCTTGCCTGCTAAGTCGGAAATGATCATTTGGGGGAAAATTGAGGACGGCTATCCCACGACAAGAACAGCGCTGTAGAAAGCTTGGACACCAACTACAACGGGATAGCAGTAGGAAAGGCTGCAGTTTACATGATAATATTAAAAACTACTTATTAATTGTATTTTTATATTTTGTTCCACTTATGTGCATATTAAATATATATATTTCTTTTTTAAATGTTGTAGTTAGAATGGCAGAACTTAAATAACTTAGCAATACATTTGTAAAAAAAAAGTTTTTTGACAAAATATCTAAAACCGTTTACATAAATGTGTTAAAAATGGTAAATAGTCATCTCCCCTACTAAAGATCCTCCCGTGTTTGTTACTATTAATAGTGAATAGTTGTAAAAATGGTGTATTTTTATGAAAAAACTGCTTCTATAGTTTATTTTAAAAACTAAGTTTTTCACTTTCAGAAAAGAAAAAAGTAGCCGTTGTATCAGAACTTTAAAAGGTCTAAAATATCATGATGTCGGATTTTCAAAATCTTTTCTAGTTTATGGGAGCTAGACGGGACGTACAGACAGACCACACGAAACTAATAGCGTCTATTCCCTGTTTTGGGGCCGCTAATAAACATTAGAAGTTTAAGAATTTTCGAAAATGCGTAATTAGCTAAGCAGGTAGTCTACCAAAAACTGGACAACATAACAAGGGACTCAAGACAAAAAAAAAAAAAAAAAAACTGTGTGGGTACCACTGCTCTATTTCATAGTCCCACTCTATTTCATATTGAAAATAAATTTCGAAGCTGTAGGCACCATAGTATTTACAGTTAATTTCAAAGTCACAGTCTATTTCATCGTCATGCTCCATTTCATAAAACAACGATCTTTTGGGAGTAGACCTTTTTCTCTTTGTTCTCCATTGTATCGAAATGAACTCATCTACAGATTAATTTAATAATTTAACAAACTAATATCACTACAAAATACTGTGTTGTATAAAAGCTAAACTACTAAATGCACGTTTTGTTTTTGAAAGAGCTCCACTACTAAGTAGCCTAGATTTATCTCGTTACTGACCGTGATGCCTTTGTTCTGTAAGTTTTTCACTTGATTCGACACTAACTCTGCAGACGTGACACCCTCAACAACAAAGACTGCAACTTTTCTAGTGTTTGGCCTTGCTCCTCGCTGGACGGTGTAACCAGAATCAGCTAGTTGCTAGATAAAGGGAAATAAAAAAATATTTCAAAACCTTAGGAAAGTTTTATTTGCAGAACATCCACCCCCTCCCCAACCTAGACATGCCTGATTTCTATATCTACTATGAACAAAAGCCAAAGTAACAAAACAGCGTCCATATTTCTGTTAAAATTTGTTTCATATTAGTAATGACTGTATCAATAATTGAACTATTGTATTAATGTAATTGTGTATTATTTTTACCTGTATGAGAGCAGGTAGCTTATAGGCGGTGTAAGTATTCCGTTCCTTAGTAATTTCTTTAGATGTGCTATAGCTTTCTAGATTAAATCTTACATTTGTTGGACAGGGATCAGATATGAAGCCACACTGAGGATTAAAAAAGTATAAAAAAAAAAAGAAAATTGTTATTACATACAAATACTTTCTTTGCTCAGTGTTTTGGTAATATTTGTGAAAAAAAATCCTACTTTATTTTCAAATGTGACAGTTTCGCTCGGATGTAATCGGATGTAATTGAATCATATCGGATCCAATAGGACACTATCCAAAAGGTATACGAATCAGATCGGACCCAAAGGGAGCCTATCCAAAAGGTATACGAATCAGATCGTCGATGAGAGAAATAAAATAAAAATGGCTAGAATGGGGATTAAACCGAAATGAAAATTGCAAATTAATTTTGTTTGTTTGTTTTATTTTGCTATTTGAAAACCAACCAACATTTGTGTTTTGTATTACTGTAGGTCACATAAAATCTTAATCACCTAAGGAGGCTAAGATGAAAGAAATCTTTAACGGTTAGGGATTCTAAGTGAGAAATTTTAAGAAAATTACATTGAAAGTAAAAGATGCTAAATGTAAAAGTGATGTTATGAATATCTATAGCGACAATAAGTTGAACACAATACCTTAAACACGCTAAACATTAAAATTTACAATAATTCTAAAGACCATCTTTAGTCTTACACTGTAACATATGTATACTGTTAGACCTGTTTTCTATAACTGAAATCTACACTGCAACTCATTCGACATACTGTATTTGTTCTGAGACATTCCAACTCATCTTTATTACTTTATTCACGTCCCTTGAAATGATTGAAGAAATCAATTCTTTAGTCCACAAGGTGATCTCGTAGCCCAAGTAAGAAGGGCTGAACACAAAGTAAATGTCTGTCGGATTCTTTTGGCCTTTAGCTGCAAGACAAATAAATTACATTGCACATTTAATAGAATAGTGGAGATCTGGAAACTTTAGACTTTTAGTGCATAATTTGTAACAAGTTTTTAGTTTAAACTGTATTCAATAAATGAGTACAACTTTCCCATAGTTTCTAATTTGATGTGTATAACATATAATTGAAATTTATATTTACATTCAGACTGATAGAATTGGTTCTGTTTAAACTCTGTTTTCTTTTGGCGCGATGATCGAAGTGTACAAAAGTTCGTAGAATAAAAATATTTTCAATTTCAAAAACAAATTCTTAATATTCACACTAAATGTTAAACAAAATTATCTGCTTTTTTATTTTACACTTCGACTTTCATAATCCATTTACTATTTTTGTACGCTTTATAATTTAACTAGCAGTACACACCGGTATTTTTTTTTTATTTTAATAAACGGGCAATGTTTTAGCTATCAATCTAACATACTTTTTAGTGTAACAATGCATTATCAATGCCCGCAATCTCTTCTTTCTCTCTCTCTATCTCTCTTTTGCTCTCAGGAACCCCCTTTTTTTTTACATGCGCATCGTTGATTGATTTGGAAAGACACGCTCCATAATGCACCCCCAACACATACATGCATTAATATTTTTTTTTAAAAGCTTATATCAACTCACTCTGTCTGTCTGGTAAATGTTTGATCATGTTTTTCTCCAATTTCTAATTCTCGAATCAAATTAAAACTTTGCATAATTATTCCTTGAACCTGACAAGGCATAAATGAATCCAAAAAATTTAACTATTTGTTAATTAATTGTTGTTGATTAATTATTGTGTTTGATTTGCATACAGAAGTGATAATTCCAACTTAATAAAAGATGTGCATATAGATCTATATACATATTGTGAAACAGTTAGTATTAGAAATTTTTTATAGTGACGCACCATAATTTACTGACTTTGAACGCGACTAGTAACGTCAGGACTTAGTTGGGTTAGAGACTACCTAGAGACATAAAGTCAGTTGGTGTTAGGATTTCTTAGGGATAACACGTACTTATAGACAGAGACTCGACTGTGGCCTTTTCAGTATTAAACCATCATCTGTGTTATCTAACGGTTTGGACTTAGCTTCTTCACTTGTTATTTTGTGAGTCTAGGTTCTTGTTAGTTAGTCGAATTGAATACATCCGCACTAGAAACACAGACATTTCCAAAGTAATCTGTGGAAGTAAGACAGACATCAATAACTACAAGACAAAGTAATCTGTGGAAGTAAGACAGACATCAATAACTACAAGACAAAGTAATCTGTGGAAGTAAGACAGGCATCAATAACTACAAGACAAAGTAATCTGTGGAAGTAAGACAGGCATCAATAACTACAAGACAAAGTAATCTGTGGAAGTAAGACAGGCATCAATAACTACAAGACAAAGTAATCTGTGGAAGTAAGACAGACATCAATAACTACAAGACAAAGTAATCTGTGGAAGTAAGACAGGCATCAATAACTACAAGACAAAGTAATCTGTGGAAGTAAGACAGGCATCAATAACTACAAGACAAAGTAATCTGTGGAAGTAAGACAGGCATCAATAACTACAAGACAAAGTAATCTGTGGAAGTAAGACAGGCATCAATAACTACAAGACAAAGTAATCTGTGGAAGTAAGACAGGCATCAATAACTACAAGACAAAGTAATCTGTGGAAGTAAGACAGGCATCAATAACTACAAGACAAAGTAATCTGTGGAAGTAAGACAGGCATCAATAACTACAAGACAAAGTAATCTGTGGAAGTAAGACAGACATCACTAACTACAAGACAAAGTAATCTGTGGAAGTAAGACAGACATCACTAACTACAAGACAAAGTAATCTGTGGAAGTAAGACAGGCATCAATAACTACAAGACAGGAGGCTTAGTACGTATTTACACGTTTTCTGTCTCCCACGAATGAACAGACAGATTGTACAAAAGCTTAGAGCGACTTTTCCCATTTTTAAGAACCGCTGAAATAGCCATAAATGAACAAATATTTCCACCCCCTCCGCCCCCAAATTTTTTATATAAATTTAAACGAATGTCTTTGTTAGATATTATAAAAAATAGATTAACTTTACATCATCATAGAAGTAACTTTTATAATATGGTCAAATCATGTGATGTCTAATGAATTAATCTACTTGATACTGCAATATATTTGTTTCTGGACAATAAAAAAAAAATAAATAAAAAATGTTCTTACGTAAAGGCTTTATGGTGGAAAACAGACTTCCCATTGAAAATGCATGTTTGAAAGTCAGTATTCATTATCTCTGAATTTAGGTCACCTGTAGCGTACATTTTAGATCTGATACGTAGATCTATGTTTGTGTATGCTTCGTAAGCAATATTTTGTGGAAATTCGTTTTCACAAAGATTTTGTGCCATTGTGAAATTCACCAAGTAGGCTATTCGGGACAGACAGGTTTTACTTATGGTTTTATGTGATCCCCTTTGAAAAGGTAAGAAACATATTATTTTTATAGTTATATGAAAAAAATTGCCTACTGGCCATTAAAAAATGTTTGAAAATGTTAAAGCAAAAAAATGAATTAAATGGTTCGTTAGTCCTAGATTTAAAAAAAAAATAGTCTCGATGCAAATACGAAAATTGTCTGTCTCAAGAGTACGTTTGCCGATATTTATTTATTTACACTTAAATATTACCAAATTTAATTAGGAAACACATATTTTTATTTTACAAATCTTATTGCTATATTTTCGTACTTTAAAAAACAGAAAAAAAAAACCCAATGGTTTATAGGAAGTGGTGTGGCCGAAATTAAAGGGCTTACGCTTTTTTAAAAACTTGTTTTTTCAACCATTCGCTCTGAATCCTCGAGAGAGAAGCATCGTTTAAAGCGATCTCAGTCCGAACTATCCATAAGACAATGTTTTTTTTCAGGTAATTATTGTACTTTAATACTAGGTTGTCGCAGCGAGCAACCGATTATTGAATGACCGGACATCGGCAATAACGCACGCGTGCTAAACAGGCTAAACACTACACAGCGTGATGCCGCATGGAGAACGGCAGCTTAATTTTAACTTGTATTTTATAATCTAGATCTAGATATCTATAATTATCTATAATCTCTCTATATATAATTCTCTTCTTCACTCAAGAGTTTGTCGAGTAGTAAGAAGTATTTTTGTCCACGAGAAACAAGGGTAGTGTTCATACTACGGATGACTGGGTGCGCGCTTGACTGTCGTTTAAATGTATCAAACCCTGCCCGCTCCCATCCCCCTTTGTCTTGCGGGAGGTTTGGACTAGGAACTAATCTAAATAATCTACTATATGTAAATAGCAGGGCCTGACTTAACCATTCTGGAACCCTATGCGAAACGGATTTCGCGGGGTCAAGTTTGGGTAGGGAAACGGATAATAAGTGAAATAAGTTTGTATTAGAAAATAAATAAAGCCTTGTGTGTAGCGAAGTCATACAGTATATCATAAGAATTCTGTTTTCTACATAGATCCCGCTCAATAGCAAGAATTACCGAATGTTTAAATCTATCTTTGATAGTTGTTTTCCATATTGAATGACACCCCCAAATGACATTTCTTGTTGGATATATTTCCGTATATTTTAATGACTTTTTCGTATATTTTGCGATTTCGGAAGAATCCCAGGAGTTACTGGTAAATCGACAGGAAGGCGCGGGAAATCTGTTTTAAGTTATAAAATGGTTTAATTAAAAATGTATACACCTTTAATTAGGGCGGGTCCTATAAAAGTGCGGATCCTTTGAAAGTGGGGGCCCACTGCGGTCGCATAGGTTGCAGTGGCCTAAGAAAAAAAGCGGCCTATCCCTCAACAGTTTAAACGAGAAGAAGTAAAGGAAAGATCACTCTCTTATTTCTGCTGATAGTCCACGAGAAAACAAGAAAAGGGGGGGGGAGGGGACACGTAGTCACAAAATAGCAGGGCCGGACAGTTGTAACCAAGAAATATCACTCTTTTTTTTTATTTCTTCCTCACGTTAAAAAAAAAGGAAGGGAGGGGGGTAATCTACTCTGTAGTAACTATCGGGGCGACAGTGCACGCTCAAGAGTTTGGACACCATGGAAAGATCACTCTTTTATTTTTGCAACTCGGACGAAGGGAGTTATCCTAGGTAATTTAAGAGGCGAAAAAAAAAGAGGGGAGAGTAGCAAGTAGTATTCACCCGTCACTAAATAGCAGAACCGGACTTAACCATTGTAGAGCCCTATGCGAAACGGCATTCGCGGGGCCAAGTTCGGGTATGGATACGGATAATAAATGAAAATTAAGAGTTTGTATTAGAAAATAAATTCGTCTTTGCATTTTATTCATTCTTTACTACGTACAGAATTACTTTACGAGCCTTGCATGTAGCAAAGTCATACAGTACATCTATTTCCTACATAGATCACGCTCAATATAAAAAATAACCAAATGTTTCAATCTATCTACGAGAATTGTAATTTTTTATTAGTTTGAGGCGCAAGAAGCTTCTTTCACTAGATTCCACAATTGCGAGTATTGCATAATGCCGTTTTTTGTTCTTTTTTAACGCTCGTAGGAGTGGCGTTTTCCATATTTAATGACACCCCAAAATGACAATTTTCGTCTATATATTTCAGGAGATTTGAATGAGTTTTCAAAAGATTTTAATAATTTCCGGACATTTCCAGGACTTTTTCGTATATTTTGAAATATCAGGAGATTTCCAGGACCTCCTGTTAAATCGAATCGAATCAAATGGTTTAATTGAATAATTTATACACCTAAAATAAACGTGCAGGGCCCACTGCGGTCGCATAAGTTGCAGTGGCCTAACGTCGGCCCTGCAAAATAGCGGCGTATGCTACGCCGCCGGTCGACTAGTCTATAATAATAGAGATTTGACCTAGCCCAAGTCAAGATCTGGTGATTATATACTGTCTAATAGAGGCTAGAATCCCCTAGATCTAGCGTCAGATCTTGAAAAACTTCTAGGGGACTACGGGTGTTTTTTTTTCCCTTTGTATATTCTTTTTACTAACGCCAAGACAACCAAGATTGGGATAAAAGACTGGATTGTAGATCTTATCTTATCTTATATAATACAGACGTTACTTCAAAAAAGAAGATGATTACGACCTACGCGTCATGCATTTAGTCATGCATATTAACCAATGACTTAATTTCTGCCAAGTCACTGGTTTTCCTGGCTAGCTCAGGCAACCCATTCCATGCTCTAATAGCACTAGGGAAGAAGGAGTATTTGTACAAATTTGTCCTAGCATATGGGACGAGGAATGTGCCTTTATCTTTGTGTCTTTCAGAGTATTTTATTAAATTTTGTTTTTGTATTTGAAGATTATGGTTCAGTGTTTTATGTATAATTGCTACTTTACTTTTGAGTCTTCTGTCCTGAAGGCTTTCTAAATTTAGTGATTTTACTAAAGGTGTTACTCTAGTCAAATGCGAATACTCGTTTGTTTTGTATCTCACTGCTCTATTTTGTGTCTGTTCCAGTTTCTTAATATTTTCTTGAGTTGAGGGGTCCCAAACGGAGGATGCATATTCTATTATTGGCCTAACCAAGGTTAAATAACATTTTAGTTTTATGTTCTTATTTGATTTAAAGAAATTTCTTTTAAAAAATCCTAATGCTTCGTTTGATTTTTTTTTTTAAAGTTTCATCAATATGTGGTTTCCATGACAGTTTTTAATTTATTATAACACCTAGGTATTTTGCGTTTTTAGTCTGTGTTATTGGTTTGCCATGATAAGATAAGTGGAATAAATTTATTTTAGTTTTTTTTTGTTACTCTTAACAACTGACATTTTTCTGAGTGGAAAGACATGCTCCAATTTGATTCCCATTTCTATCAAGCGCTGTATTCTTTCCATTATTTTAGATATAGAATCTAAAAATTTAAATGTTTACATTAAAATTAATTACGGTATTGCTAGATTACATCTAAAAAAATCATGACCTGTAAAAATCAAGTACTGTATCCCTTCCATTGTTTAAATCTAAACAGTAGATTTAGATCTAGTACTAGTAACTAGTAGAACTAGAGCTACCAAAATAACGCAGATAAGTGACGTTTTTGTTTAAAAAAGCATTGTGAATCTAGACACAAATCTTATAATAAATGTTATGTTTGCGTTTTATAGATCTAGTCTAGAAGACTAGTCTAGATCTAGATTCTAGATCTAAGACTAAATCTATATAGAAGAATAGATCTACTTATGAGTTAAAGACATTGTTGAAAACAACAAACACATATAAACCAACTAAATGTTGTTTTTATTTCTTTTCTAAGCAACATTTACAACAGATACAAAAATTGAGATTATTGGAGATAGTTAACAGAAAACACCATGCACCTCTAGCTGAAGCCTATTATTAGGTCTAGAGTTTAGATCTCGAATGCGTAGATCTAGAAATGATCAAGAACTAGATCTATTTATATCTTTATAATATTTCATTTCATATTTGATCTTTTCTAGTCAGAAATACATCTATACCCTTTAACTAAAATTATATGAATAAAAAATAGTATGTACAAAAAAGGAAGATAAGAAAAACAAAGTGACTTTTTATGGTAGGGTGGGCCGAAGTGGGGGCTTATTTATTAGTTATAAATACATTTTAGTGTTGTTTGTTTGTTTTTTCAAATGTTCTATAAATATACTTTACTTTGTGACACAGTTTTATGTTAATAATATTGTGAATTTGTGAAATTCATGGAATATTGGACATATCTTCTGTAAATGGTGGATTTTTCATTAGTAGGGGTAAGTGTGTTTGATCTAATTTTTTTATGTTAAATAATTGTCTGTAGCTTTTGATTTTTTTAAATTTCTCTATTCTTGGTCAATAAATTTGATATATAATATGTCAATAAAAGCGAATTTGAAATTGATCAAAAAATGGTCCTAAAAGTACAATGTTGAGAGCTCAATCTGTTTTCCGCTTTATTGGAGATCTAGTAGTAGTACTTTCAAATGCTTCGTCTGAAATGACGAAAAAAAAATTGATGCATGACAAGGAAACAAACATTTTCTTTTATGTTTATGAAATAAAAAAAAATAAATTAAAACTTTTTGGATTCAATCAAATCTTCATCTCACATTGACTTGTCCTGCTAATCAATTCCAGAAAGTAAGAATGTTGGTGTTTTTCTGTGTATGTGTGTTTAACGCCAAAAGTTATATATTCAGAGGGGTCTAAACATTCATTTAAACAATTTTGTCTCCAAATACTCAGCTTTGATCTGTATCTGAAATTAGTTGGGGGGGGGGGATCAGTTAACACATTTGGTGGTTGTTCTGTCGTCATGAGCAGCTCGTACACCGTCAGTCACACACAAACAACAACAGAAGGTCAAGAGACACGTGAAAGGCTACTTACTACACGCCTTTTTGGTCAAACTTTGAATGATACTGTTAAGATTGTCAAAGTTGTCCACATGGTTTACCCTGGTGTAGTCACCGGTAATATTGAATAGCTCTTCATCTGAGATTTTTGAACCGACTCCCACGGCGAACATGACAATCCCACTGTCTCTTGCAAGCTTGGCCTCTGCCGCTGTCAGTTTTGGTCTGCCAATTAAAAGGTGTATAGACTTACAGTAAAAGACTACATAAAATGATTGACATCTAAGTAACTATAGCATTCGTTCAACGTACGACTATCTATAATATGAAGCAGAAAGTAATGCGTACGTATGTAGGTATGTCTGTATGTATGTATTTATATATGTATGTGTGTACCTATGTTTCTATTTCCCGAATGAAAACCGTTTGGCTAATCTTGATAAAACTTGGCAGAAATGTTCCTAGGATTCTGAATGGAAAAGTAACTTATGTAAAGTTATTTATAAAACAAAAAAAACAACATATTGCCCAACTCTATGAAAGTATTACTATTTCATTGATCTAGGTCAGTGATTCCGAAAGTGGTCTATATAGACCCCCAGGGGTCTTCGAAGACTTCCAAGGGGTCTACGAAAGTGAAAAGATAAATTGGGGGTCTATGAGATGTCCACGGGGGTCTACGATAATAGATTTCATTTAAGCAGGTCGTAACTTTAATTTTTAGATTCCATTAATGTAATTATTTTATACACTAATATATGACCTTGTACCTTAGTAAATACTTTAAATATTTATCCTGCTAATCAAATCAAAAACTTGTTGTTTTAATTTCAATACTTATTTAAAAAGCTTAATTTTGTCTACATGTAATTGACGTTTAACAAAAGGAAATGTACACTGTGCAGCGTTGATTATTTAAAATCAGTTGATAAGTGAGTTTTTATGATGATACGAAACCAATCATGCTGAAGGATCATCAAAGACGATGCCACCCTGACAAAATAGATAAAGATTTGAAAAACTTTTCGAACTCTCAAAGATGAAGTTCAGAATAGACCCACAAAATCTCTCTTCAACATCATATAGAGAAAATGTTGGTTTGTGTGAGTCTTACAATCTCTCTTTACTTATAACAAAATACGGAAAACACTCTAGATAAAACATTGATTTTACCTGTCGTTGTAGTTGTAACTGTTTTTCACAAACATACATCTGATGTTATTAAAAGAATTTCTTTAAGCAACAATACAGATCAATGAAACATCGGTGGCATGAGTTATCAAATTAAAAGCTTCTTATGTGATTCTTTGCAAACGACATATATACAGTTTGGGATCAGCGGCGTCACAGGCTCTGACAGGGTGTAGAGCTGTGTGCTGCAAACTGCCTAAGGGTCGCCAGCTCCTTATTTTGGTGGGTTGACCCACGACACTTTTCCCATGTTTGGGTATGGTTGCAAGGCAGCAGAGGTTTGAATTCAGTTTTCCATCTGCTAGGTGGCTAATGAGCCCTTCCTTTTTGAAGCCTACTGGCTAAGGCACCAGTTACTCGCCTTCGCCCCTTCTCCCTTAGTGAAAACACTTCCGCAGACATGTACAAGATCAAGAAATACACTAGAAACTCTTTGAGAAAACTTCTACAATGATACTTATGGCACATTAATTAATTAATACTTAATGTTTGAATGTCTTCTCCATAGAATATATGAATCATAACATCCGTAGCAACTGTAAAAGCGACTGTAAAATTACTGTAAAAAACATGTCCAGTGTGTTTGGTGATTCCAGCAGTACATATTAATTGTTAATTTAATTGGTATCAATTTGAATTTGATCAATAAAAATTAGTTATTATTTAATACTTAATATGTAGCTTTAAAATAAATTTTCACTTCAACTCACTAAAATTAGAAATTAGTTTTAAAAAATTGGCAAAAAAAAACAAAAAAAAACAATACAAGTTAAGCAGGGGGTCTACCGAAAAGCAGAAAACATGGCAAGGGGTCTACGAGACAAAAAAGTTTGGGAACCACTGATCTAGGTCATATAGCCATGTTTACATGAGACAAAACCGAGAGGTCACTCATGCGCATAGCTGGAAATCTCGCGATGGCTAGATCTATTCGCGGTCGAGAGGCTAAGTGCGCTTGAACTTAGCTTGTCTTGGCTACCTAGAAGGGGGCTCGAGGTTCGACACCCGACTCTGGCAGAGTTGCGTTTACTGAGCGCCTAAAGGCCGCACGGAAAACCAACTCTTAGATACCCCCTCCCCTCCCCACCGGTCCACAAATGAGATTGGACCAAAGCGCTCTGAGCAAGCTATAAGCATGTAAGTAGCGCTATATAAAAGCTATAATAATAATTATAAAAAAAAGATAATTTTTTACTTTAACACATGAACATACAAAATAAAATCAATTTGCTTAATTATTTTATCAAATTAACCTTTAAATTTTGTTATTGAAAAACATCTGTACATAAATTTGTTCGCTATAGCTGCGAAATATGACTTTAGCCGTTTTAATAGTTCCATTCATGTGTCGCGTATGCCTAACATGCACTGTGTTAAAACACTATGATTTGACTGACTGAGACTCTATAAGGGAGGTTTAAATATATTAACATACAATATTTAATAAACTTCTTGAGCCCTTGAATTCACTCTTATAATAGCCGATCTACATATATTATAATACATGGGCGTAGCCAGGATTTTTTTTTCGGGGGGGGGTTTAGGGGGGGATTTTTTTTCTCCCCCCCCGCCCCCCCCCCCTTTTCGCGAAAAAAAATATTTGTATATATGTGTGTGTGTGTTCATAATCTTTATTACATTCTGACCCTTCATTCTTTTGGAACACGTTTATTGTGCCCTAGAATAGGTTCTTCCTGGAGTTAGTGAAAAAATTGTTGACTCCCCGCCATTGCCAGCAAGGGGCTCTGGGGGAGCTCTAGGAGCTCACCCTAGAGCGGGGCGGAGCCCCACCGCCAAGCACTATTTCTGGCATAGAATGTCAACAAAATGCATATTCTGAGGTATCTACAGTGCATTTTCCTGCTATTTAAAAGTCTTATTTCAAAAATTTATGTGCTGTTTTTACTGACTAAGACCCTGCCGCGCCGTTCGGCGCATTTGCCGTCAAGCTGTTTCCACAAAAATCTGTCACTGGTAATTTCTGAAGCCTCTTCCCACCTGCTCCGAGGACCTTCATGAATGTGTGGCGCCAAGTTGTACTAGGATGTCATCGCAACTCTTATTATGCGTAATTTATTTTGTCGGAGAACATGTCCCCCAAACCTCATGCGACGCTCTGTCACAATTTTACTAAGGGGTCGACTCCCAGTTCGGCATAGGATTTCCTTGACTTAGACCCGATCTCAATAACTAACTCCTAAAATCTGTCTTAGCCATCTTTGTTGAGCCACATTTAGTGTTTTTCAATTTCGGCAGATGGCTATTCACTGCACTTTATTAATGGAGCCCCGCCACTGGTAGAAATGTAACCTTTCTTGGATACGCTCTTGGAATTGGGTGAATGTAGTTTGCTTTAGATTTTATATCGAGAAATGGAATTTTATCGTCAAAATCATCTGTTAGAGGTTTTAAACTAAAAATCTCAGGACTTTGTTGTAGTTTTTTAAATTCAAAACCCCATTTAGCTACTATCATAGAATTTGATAACTGTAGTTTGCTTTAGAGTAATATTGAAGATAGAGGTTTTCCACCTCAAAACGCTCTGTAGGGGGATTTTAAACTCAAAACCATCTAGAGGAAAGGAGTTTAAACTCAAAACCCCCAATTCGCTTGGCTACGCTCAAATAATTTTAGTGTGTAATTTGCTTTTTTTTTATATTGAAGAGGTATTTTTTAGCATCAAACCCTTGTGAAGAGGGATATGAACTCAAAACCCCTTTTGGCAACGCTCAAAGCATTTTGAGTGCGTAATTTGCTTTTTTTTTTTTTTACATTAATGATGTATTTTTTAACTTCAAACCCCGCTGGCGGGGGGTTTAAACTCAAAACCCATATGGCTACGCTCTTAGATTTTAGAGTGTGTAATTTGCTTTTTTTTTTTTTTTATTGAAGATGTATTTTTTAGCTTCAAACTCCACTGGAGGGGAGTTTAAACTTAAAACTGAGTCAAAACCCATTTAGCTACGCTCATAACATTTTGAGTGCATGATTTTTTTTTTTTCATATTGAAGAGGGGGTCTATCGTAAATTTTGGAGGGGGTTTTAAAATCAAAATATTCCTTAACTGTGCACTTGGAATTTGGGGATTATCATTTGCATTTTGTGTGTGTTTTGTTTTATAGAAGAGGGGGATTTAACTGCAAAACCCCTGGTAGGGGGTTTTAAACTCAAAACCCCCTGGTAGTGGTTTTAAACTCAAAACCCCTTTAGCTGTGCTGGTGCAAGTGATGGTTTAGTATTAAAATCTCACCTAAAAAAAAGAAAATCAAAGCAAAAAATCAGTCACTAAAGTCCGTCTCCCCCCCCCCTGGGGGGGGGGGATTTCATTTCGGGGGGGGGGTTGAACCCCAAACCCCCCCCCCTGGCTACGCCCATGTTATAATAGCATTTAGACCTTAGATCTACGTTTAAATATATGTAGGACGATAAGCAAATGTTATTATTAAAAAAAAAAACGTTTTAGTTCTATTAGATATTTTAATAGCTCTATTTATACTATTTATACATTTGTGCATTCGCTTTACTTGTAACATTACTATTTTGTTGAATTGTTTCAAAAACACTATATAGGTAACTATATCAGAGATACGGGCCACGGGTAGTTTATGGCTAGCTAGTAATAAAGAATAAAAAGTTAACATTAATGGATTAGTGTCTGTTAGCAGTGGCCACTGTTAGTCAGTTTTGTTCTGAAAAACAAAATGATTTTTTCTCCATCATTGAGGAACCGAATCTACCATTAGACGGAATAGTTTAAAACATATGACGATGGAATCGTGTGTTTTTAAACTTATGTAGTTCTGGCTGTTCTGTCAACAACAAGACTACGATACTAAAGGATAATTGGGATGAAATATATGTAGACTGACATAGTTATTAGGTCGGAAAATTAATGCTACAAAGATTGCAGATCTCAGAGCCTTAGCGTAACACACTCATTGTAAATAGAAGGTCCTTTAATATGAGCACAAAGGTGAACAATGAATAAGAAAACTGGCCCCTAGTGGATTACTTCTAAAATACGGAAACAAAGACATTTCATTAGAACAATTTGCCCGGTCCGAAAAACTCGTCACTCATTCTAAACTGGGCAGAGTACAATAAATGGTTATTTATTTTCTAATCTTAAAACGTTCGCAATTTTAAATTGTGTACGTTTTATTATTATGTTAGAAACAACAAACTAATGTTTCTTCTCTGGCACTGCCAGGGTCAAGCTTCGTTAGAGAGAAACAAAATTCATTGTAGTTCCTTTAACTGTGTCCAGAGGAATTATCTGGTGATGTGGCAGCTCTGCTGCAGTACTGTCGTCTGACAGGCAACGAGAGTCTTCTTAGGAATATTAAGGGCCGTAAAAGTATCAGTGAGGTCCATTGTAATTATCCCCTGGGCTGGGGTATATATAATACACTGAACACTGAACAGCCATGTCACAACCTGTGGGCAGTTTAAACCATTTGATCTGTGCCACGTCATAGGTCTATACGACGTGGCATTTAGCTTGTGACGTTACAGACCAGGGTTCAGGTCTTCTAGAACGACTGGTCTCAGTTTCATAAAGTAAGAAATAATATTTTCTTTTAAAAGGATTTTTATGTCACTTGTCGGTTTACATTTGTGAAAACGTATTCATAAATATCTTTCTAATTTTGATAATACTTATACATAACACGAGTTATTTGATAAAAAGCCTAAGTTTTCTACTCTACCGGTCATATTAACAATAAAAAGTTAAACCTTCTAAAACGAAAAAATAATAAGTTATATATAAACAGGTAGCAAGTTAATAACGTTTGTATTTATATATCCAAATGTAGGTCAATAATTACTTGTGTGAATCTCCGTCCGTTATGACCAGGCCAATCTTTGTGACCCCTGGCCTGACAACAGCATTACTGAGTTGGCGCTCACGCATGTACTTGATGCCTTTATTAGTGTAAGTCGCATTGCCTTGTTCGTGAGAAATATTCCCTATAGCGTTAAGGACGTCTTCCTTGGTGGTATATGTATTCAAGTTGAACGAGTTCTAAAATGTACAAGATAACCATAACAATTTCAGATATCAAACGGAGTTTGTGTTTACAATTTAAATCTTAGGCGGTCCCTTGTGGGTCCGTCGTTTAAAAAGCATTGTAAGATCAATAGTTTTGATACATTCCACAAAAATGTGTAAATATATTTTATTTACTTTAAAATACTTTTTTTTATATTTGTGAATAACAAAAGGACATTTTATTTTTAAAAAGTGTTTAAAAAAGAAATATTTAAAGATATTAGTAACTATAAAAGATCAATCACCACAATGCTGTCTTTTGCCATTTAAAAAATTAAATACAATTAAACCTTGATTGCCTAAGCTTACACCCTATTGAAGGACTTTGATACTATACTTACACTTGTTGAGTATCTGAATATATTAAAACCAGATCGACTATATAATTGTGCATCCATACAAGAAGATTTCCTGGAGCTGAATTTAAAAGCGAACAAATTAAACTAACAAGGTTACAAAGACATTTTGTGTGGAAACACAGACTTAAATTTGGCCTCCAAAGTGGTCCATCCAGGCAGGTTAAAAGGCAGGTTTCAATATTTTCAGAAAGAATATCAGATTGAAATTCTATCAAAGGCAAATGACAAAAAAGAATGGTGAAAGAAGGTTGACAGATCTTGTGTGGTGCCCCAAGGGTCCAGCAGACCAAAGGATGGGTGAAAGTGAATGTGAAATTAGATGTGAACCTGGCCTAACCGATATCTTGTAAAGAATATCTAATTGATTTAATTGTTGTGCAAATCTATTTTGTTTTTAAATCCTATAGTTAAGTGTCCCATGGATGTCTCACTTAATTGCAGTTCTCGTGATAACATAAAAAACTAAGTATTAATTATTGTAATTATGCTCCACTTATATGCATACTAAATAGATGTTTTCTTTTTTTTTTAAAGTAAAAAAAATATTTTTAAATGTATTGTTAGTATGAGAGAAACTAAACTCTGCAATACAATTGTAAAACAAAATGTTAAAAAAATAAATAAAATAAAACACTTAGCATAAATGTGTTCAAAATATGGTAAATAGTAATCTCCTTTACTAAATATCCTCTCATGTATGTTACTTTTTATTGTCAGATGTAGAAATGGTGTAATGTTATGAAAAAACTGCTCGCATAGTTGATTTTTGTTACATTTATGTGTATGTATGTTGTGTGTGTGTGTGTTTGTTTACCTGTTGTCTCCCTTGTTCTACTGTTCAGTCTGTTCACGTGCTCGCATGTTGTTCTCAAGTATGTTATCAGTGTGTATTAAAGTCTCCTGTTAGATTTTTCACTTTCTTGTCATGTCAATAACATTAGAGTTGTAATTTAAACAGCAGTGTTGTTTTTACATCCTATTTGATAATGTAACATGGTGGCAGTTTTCTAAAAGTTCTAAAATGGATACTGTAAGTAAAACTAATCACTTTAAACCAAGAATTAACCCTCCACCTCCTTTAAATGTGAAGAAAGGGTGTGAGGAATGGAAGCTTTTCAAGCAAATGTGGCTGAACAATTGCACTATCGAGAGAATAAACGATATAGATGAAGAGTATGCCAAAGCACTGTTCTTGCACACTGTCGGCCAAGAGGCATTGGTAGTATACAACAGTATCACCTTTAAACCAAAGCACAATGTTCAAGACATAATATGTGCATTTGATGAGCACTTCATAGGTTTAAAGAATGAAACTTATGAAAGATACGTGTTTTCAACAACAGAGAGCAGAAGCCACAAGAAACTGTCGAGGATTACTTACTAGCTCTACGCACACTCGCTAAAAATTACAATTTAGCGACCATATGGAAGAGTCATTAATAAGAGACCGAATGGTAGTTGGCATCAGAGACACAAGGACAAAGAAAGAACTCTTACAAGAACATAAACTAACACTCAAGACGTGTATAGAAATCTGCAAGGCAAATGAAGCCGCTGACTTGCAACTACAGGTACTAGAGACAGGTACATCTGATGCATCACCACCTCAGGATGAGGCTTTCGCTGTTTCGTTTCGCAAATGTATTCTACAACAGAATTCTGCTCATAAACAGCGCAAATGTAAATTTTGGGGACAAAATCACCCATTTAAAAAGGAAGTGTGTCCTGCTTGGGGTAAAACTTGTAATATCTGTAAACAACGAAATCATTTTGGCATTCAATGCAACCAAAAGAAACTGCAATGTGTACAGGAGAACAGTAATGTTTGTAATACATTATCTTCTAGTGATGAGGTTGTGCTTGCTGTACAAGTTGGACCAAACAATAAGATCATAAAAGCTGAAATGATCATAGCTGGTGAGAAGATTGTGAGGAAGATTGACTCAGGAGCCAGCGTTAACGTTATCTCTAAGAAGCTTATTAAATCTGCACAAATCTGTCCCACTCAAAGCAAGCTACGTGTGTATGACGGTAGCACACTCATACCTATTGGAAAGGTTACAACTCGTAGTACAAAATCAAAGGACCAACAAGAGATATCGTGTTGGTTTCGTGGTTGTGAAAGATGACTTAACTCCCCTGTTAGGGAAGAAAACGTCAGAAAAAATGGGACTAATTACAATTAACTACAATACTTTTGAAAGTGTTGATAAAGTTGAAAGTGTTGATAAGCCTCTACCAAGGTTATCGACAAAAATAGTTGAACAGTTCTCTGGTGTACTTGATGATCAGCAAGGTGAATTACCTGGAAGTGTTGTACACTTAGAAGTGATTGATGCCAATGAGCTTGCAAAAGAGTTAGGAGTTGATCCCGTGTTTCAACAGAAGCGTGGACGTAACAATAAATGTTTTTGAATGTTACCAAGAACCAATTTAGGGCCCCATGAGAGAATTTAGAGTAAACATTTTAAACCAAGTTGTTGACGACATCCTACAGTCTCCTCAACCAGAGTTTATGCAGCTGAAGGAGCATCAAAAACTCTTTGAAATTTCTGTATAATTTTCAGAATACCAGAAAATGTTTGGCCGACCTGGAGATTACTATGACAAACATATCAAAATATATGCCTTCTGAACAGTTAGAGACAATAAAAACAATACTGCCTGGCCAGCTACAAAAGCCACAAAAACTGTTTCAATATCTTCCTTGTAGAGATAGGTCAACTGAATCCTCTAATTTGTTCCTTACCCAAAGGACATTTAGAACAATTGCAAAAAAAGTCACTTCTGGTGAAAGAAGCTTTGCAAATTGATCAAAACCTACCTTAGGTCAGTAATTCACAAAGAATAATGGATCTATTTAGCAATTATTTCTTTTGAATACCTTAATTGCAGAGACATTAACTATGAAAATTTTATAACAGATTTTGCTAAGAAAAAAGCAAGAAAGACCTAGTTTTAAATTATTCTACATCATTATGCCACGTAGGCGAACGGCTTTTAAAGCGAGGATTAAACTTTACAGTCATCTTCCAGTCCATATGATATGAGAATTGTGCTTACCTTCAATCACGAAGGAGGAGCTATATATATCTTATATATATATATATATATTATAGGTAACTGATTTAAAAAATAATCGTTCTTAGCTTATTAAAGCTTATAGCTTAGATATCAAACACTTCGCTCGTGTTGTCATGTTTTGAGTTGCTTCCCATGCATGTTCTACAATTAATGATTTTATTAGTAGAAACAGTTGTTATTGTAAAAAAGGAAATAGAAAAGGGGTCTCGCAATTCGTAAAGCCAAACCTGATTCAGATACATCATATGCATCTCGCATACAAACAACTATTAAACATCACGATCTGTTTGTGAAATATATATTTTTTTAAATGTTACAAAGACAGTTTGTGTGGAAACACAAACTCAAAATTGGCCCCCCGAAGTGGTCCACACAGGCAGGTAAAAAGGCAGGTTTCAATATTTTCAGAAAGAATATCAGAATGAAATTCTATCGAAGACAAATGACAGAGAAGAATAGAGAAAGAAGATTGACAGATCGTGTATGGTGCCACAACGGTCCAGCAGACCAAAGGATACGTGAAAGTGAAGTTAGATGTGAACCTGGCCTAACTGATGTCTTATAATGATTATCTAATTGATCTAATTGTTTTGTAAAGGGTCAATGTCTTATTCAAAGCCTCAAAAAAAAAATCCTTTAGTTAAGAGTTCCATGGCTATGGTGCGACTCCGCAGTTCACGCGATAATATGAAAAACTACTTATTAATTGTTGTTTTAAATTTAGTTCCACCACTTATTTGCATATTAAATAGATTGTTTCTCTTTAAACAAAAACTTATTTATTTTTTTTTGTAAATGTAGTATTTAGTATGACTATGACAGAACTTATTTAATTTAGCAATACATTTGCTAATTAAAAAATTGCCAAAAAAAAACTAAAAACTTTTGCATAAATGTGTTCAAAAAATGGTAAGAAAATAAATACATTTTTCGCCGTTGCATCATAATTTTTAATAGTCTAAAATATTATGATTTAGGATTTTCAATATATTGTCTAGTTTACGAGATCTAAACCGGATAGACGGACGGACAGACCACACAAAATTAATAGCGTCTTTTCCCCTTTCGGGAGCAGCTATTAAATTTAATATAGTATTCACGCATGCAATTCCTACGAGAACATTAAACATACATTTTTCGGTTGTCTATTACTGATAAATGAAAACTATCCTATAGTTTGTAGGTACTTTAGTATTGTCATTATTATATTCTTTCGTTAGAAACGTAGCTGATGATAGTTTATGTCTCCCTCGTGCAACCTGAGATTGTTATAATTCTACATTCCAATCACTTCCTATTGAGCTGATTCTCACCGACAACATGATCCACCTTGTGGTGCACTCCATGCGCCCACACGGTGCAAGAGTTTCTTGAATACTGTTTTTCAATTGAGAAGATATAAAAAAAGAAATCATTCACTTACTTTGGTGTGCACTTCATAAGAATAAGGAATGATGGCGACCCTGACGTTGTCCTTGTCTATCACCAATTGCTGGAGGAAGGTTTGAAGAAACTTGATGCTTTTGTTGAAGTCTTCCATCAAGATGGAGGCGGAGGAGTCCAGGACAATGCCTAGCTCGAGAGATCGTTTTTGACATTCTGGAACTGAATAGTTTGATCATGAGCCTTATATTACAGCAACATGTATAGAAATAACATGTTGTGGTCCTTAATCCTAACAAAAACCAATATATTTAATACAGCAAAATATTTGTAAACGATCTCTTCTTAAGTAAACAAAAACAGTCTTCTTACTAATATCGTTTGGGTTTTCTTTATCTGTCTCATTTGTTGTTCCTAAATGAAATGATAAAAACAAGACAAATGTAAGAAATCCATGTAATAAACGTATCTAAGAAAAAATAACTCCGTGGTTAATAATAATTTAGAAGTTATTTTCCTTATTCGATATTAATTTACTCTACTAAAAACCAATAATTAATTAATTTAGTATTTTTGTTTCATAATTCATGTTTTTTTTAGGCACAAAAATTGCTCAAAGTATCAACTTGATCAGAGTGAAAAATATCATTAACAATTATTGAAGGCAGTGGTACCCAAACCTTTTGGTCTCGTTTTGCCATGTTTTTTGGTAGACCCCCCCCCCCTTGCTTAACTTGCTAATTTTTGCAAATTCATGAACATTTTTTTAAAGACTGTACTGAGTTGAATAGTGAAAAAGTAATTTAAAGCTACATATTTTGTTACAGTGATATGTCTTTGTTATTGAAAAAAAATCAAATTTAAACCAATTAAAATATTTTTGTTTCTTTTTGCGGTTGTATTGCTATGGATATTATGTTTCATATAGGAATTTGTTGTTCTATGAATTAGTCCTTCAAACATGAAATATAAAGTAATTCATTCATTAATTTGTAAAAGTTTTCGCAAGGATCAGTTTCACGTCTATTTCTTGATCTTTAACGTGTGACTTATATATTGGGTCCATGGAGCTGTTTCACTGACAGGATCAGGAAGGACTCATTAGCCTTGGCTAGCTACTCACCTAGCAGGAGGAAAGCTGAATTCAAACCTCTGCTTCCTTGCAACTAGACATGGGAAAGGTTTTTTTGTGTAAACCCCGAGGAAAAATAAAGAGCCGATGACCCTTAGGCAGTTTACAACGCTACACCCTGTCAGAACCTATGACGCCGCTGATCCCAAAGAGTTACATAAGAAGCTTTTAATATTATAACTCATAACACAAAGTGACCTTGAAATACATTGTTGCTAAAAGAACTTATTTTAATATTAGACGTGGGTTTGTGTAAAACAGTTTTTAAAACTACAATGGCTGGTAAAATTAATGTTTAATTTATAATGTTTTCCGTATTTGGCTATTAAGTAAAGAGATTATGATGATGAAAGAGATACTGTTAGGCGCTCACAAACCATCAACTTCTCGATATGATGTCGAAGAGAGATTTTGTGGGTCTGATTCTGAACTTAATCTTTGAGTGTTCGAAAGTTTTTCAAATCTTTATCTATTTTTGTCAGTGTGGCATTGTCTCGGATGATCCTCCAGCGTAACTGGTTTCATATCATCATAAAAAAGGCCACTTAGGCAACAGTTTGTTTAACAAGGAAGGAATGAACAATTTTAAATAATCAAATCTTTACAATTACATTTCTTTTTGTTAAACATTAGTTACATGTAGATAAAATCAAGCTATTTAAATAAGTATTGAAATTAAATACAACAATTTTTCATTTGAATAGCAGGATAAATATTTAAAAGATTAACTAAAGAACAAATCATATACTAATGTATGAAAGAATTACATAAATGGGATATAAACATTATTTTAAGTCACGATCTGTTTAAATGAAATCTATAATCGTAGACCCCCATGGACATCTCATAGACCCCCAATTTATTTTTTCACTTTCGTAGACCCCTTGAAAGTCTTCGTAGACCCCTGGCGGTTTATATTGGTATAACTCTGCCATGCGCACCGCAATTCAGGCTAGTGCAGAAAGAAGGTGTGCACTATTCGTGACAAGACTAAGTCGGATGTTGACATGAGAGAGAGAGAACGATTTCCGACCAAGTGAGAGCTGATGTAAACATGCTGTGCTCAAGTCATGTTGTTCTACATGTATTTGTGATGTCCTGTAAATAAAGTTCTATGTCTCGTTGAGTTGCCTCCCTTCAGTTATTACAATATAGACCACTTTGGGAATCACTGATATAAGGGGACTAAACTCAACAAATTTAGTCATATCTGTGAATACTAAAGTATTAGTTTCATGTTTTCTCTATGTCAATTAATAATTTTGCGCAGTTTCATCTAGATTCGACAATGGGTGTGGGATAAATAACGTGTTATCACTTTATACCAGGCAGTCAGACAGAGTGAGTTGATAGAAGCTTTGTACCAGGCAGTCAGACAGAGTGAGTTGATAGAAGCTTTGTACCAGGCAATCAGACAGAATGAGATGATAGAATCTTTTAAATTAAACTTGCGAAAAAAAAGGCTTTTTAAATAATAATTTTGATCACATCTTTGAACTCTAAATAAAACCATTCTAAACCATCACGCTCACGCAATTACTATTCAAACTATTCAATGAAGAATAATTGTGTGTAGGAGGGATGTTAAAACTAAAATCTAGAAGAGAGCTAAATTTTCTCTTTGTAATTTAGATCTAGAATGTTTTCAAGTGAATCAGTTTAAATCTATATCTTAAGTTGAGGTCAGTTAACACATTGGGTAATTGTCCTGGCCACACGAGCAACGCGTACACCGGCAGTCACATTAACCTATTGGCAAGACACACTACTTACCACACGTATGTACGGCCAGACGTTGGACAATACTTTTAAGCTTGTCAAAGCTGTCCACGTGGTTCAACCTGAATGGGTCGTCAGCAATCCTAAGTAGCTCCTGGTCGTCGATATTTCTACCAACTCCCACGGCAAACATATGGATCCCACTATCTCTCGCAGCCTTGGCCTCTGCTTCTGTTACAGCTTTACTGTCAATTAGAATTAGTACACATAAACACTATAAGACAGTATATGATTAAACAAAATTTCAGACATTCCTGTGCCTTTTTTTAATGTCACTTTGTCATGGACTATTATGTGGTACATATTCAGACATCTTGACTTTTTATTACCTTTCAAAGTTTTGAGGCAACGACTACTTTTAATTTATTTTTTAATTTTTACTTTTAAAATGAAATATGCAAGCAGCTTTATATAAAAACACATTAGTTTAAAATGAAAAGTTTCAGGGCAGTTAAGCTTTCTTTAAAAATGTCACAGACTTTTAAATTATAATTTAAGTTTTCATAAATTCTCTCATTAGTAAAAACAAAAAATTGGATTTAAGGTCACAATGGAAAGCGTATTAATGGAAAACGTATTAATGACTCATTATAAAATATATATAAGTCGACCCCGGAGTAGCATACGCCGCTATTTTGCAGGGCCGGCTTTAGGCCACTAGCGGATCCAGAACTTTGGAGTGTGTGGGGGGGGGCGAATTTTTTCCAATCCCTAACCCTAACGCCCAGTAAACCCTAACCCTACGCATAAACGTGCGTACAGCGCGCGAACACACACACACACTCACAGAGAGAGAGAGAGAGAGAGAGAGAGAGAGAGAGAGAGAGAGAGAGAGAGAGATGAGAATAAAAAAAGCAGCATTTCTCAACCCTCGGCGAAAAACAAAACAACTGAGGCAGAGCTATAAGGTTCTCTTGTGGAGTTCGGGGCGAAGCCCCGACGCCAAAAGCGTTTTCTTGATTTTTTCACTGCAAACGTATTCTCCAGACATCTACAGCTCATTATTCATCAATGGAGTTCGTGGCGAAGCCCCGACGCCATAAGCGTTTTCTTGCAATCTAGAAAGTATCGATGTAGATGATGTTATAGATTTCTTTGCTGCACATAATGCATGACGTGAAGCGATATCAATTGAGATTTGTCACGTGTGCATTATTTAACTAATAAACAACGGTATTATTCATTAAAAGAGTCTTAATAATTATTTTGTTAAGTTTACTGATATACTGAACCAATTTGATCTTGGACTTATATATTTTTGCGTACATTATCTCATGTCATATGTCGAATGTCAAAATGCAAGGGGCCCCCAAAGAGGTCAATCCCCCGGGCCCCCAATCCTGTATCTGCTTTATATATCTAATGTACAGACATTTATTCTTTCAAGTTTGAGTTAAAAGAATTAAAATCTATAAAAAGTATATTAGCACTTTTTTACTTCATTGTTTCTTAAAGTATTTGATCTATAGTTACGACACCTCTAAATCTGCATCTGTCACAAGTTTATCTCATCAAGATCATCAAGTCAAACAAACATAATAAACACTTGAAAATGTTCTCGAATGCTTTGATTACATTCTTTGTAGTTACAGTCGTGAGAAACAGTGGAAAGAAATGTTTATATTTATCTCATGGAATCTAGGCCAAAACTCACAGTTGTGAATTCCCGTCTGTTAATACTAAGCCAACTTTGGGGACCCCAGGTCTGACCTGTGCATCATTCAGCTGATACAAGCGCATGAACTTGATACCCTCTCCTGTGTCAGTATAATCGCCTTGTGTGTGAGTGATTCTCCCTATAGCTCTAATGACATCCTCTTTGGTGTTGTAAGAAGTCAAGTAGAAAGCGTTCTGAAAGTAAACAAAACACGTTTTTTAAAATGGGATTTAGTTGTTTTTTTGTTTTTGTTTTTTGACCCACGAAGATTTAGGAGTAGTGCTCTTAGAGCATGACAACGTCGCGCAGACCCATTGACAACCTAGATATTTTGTCGCTTTTAATACAGACAGAAACTTTTTGAGGTGTGGAGACCCCAATTATTTTTTGAATAAGATTTTTTATTTACTCTCAATTTATTGATACCAAATAAAATCATTTCAACAAAAATTGTTGTAAATTCAATTTCAATAAAAAACTAATTAACTGCATTAACAAATCGAATTTTGAATGTTTTTTTGTTGACCACAGTCGTTGATCATTTCGTTTAAATCTAGCTCCCGAAGTATCTCACTTTCAATACTAAGTCGGGTCTGACAGTTTTTTTTCATCTTTGTTTAAAACCTATTTTTAAAATTTTTCTTTTTGAAAACAAAGAACATCCAGTTCAATTTGAAAGCCATCCAGTTCAATTTGAGAGCCATCCAGTTCAATTTGAGAGCCATCCAGTTCAATTCAATTTGAGAGCCATCCAGTTCAATTAGCGAGACATCCAGTTCAATTTGAGAGCCATCCAGCTCAATCTGAAAGCCTTTCAGTTCAATTCAATTTGAGAGCCATCCAGTTCATTTTGAGAGCCATCCAGTTCAATCTGAGAGCCTTCCAGTTCAATTCAATTTGAGAGCCATCCAGTTCATTTTGAGAGCCATCCAGTTCAATCTGAGAGCCTTCCAGTTCAATTCAATTTGAGAGCCATCCAGTTCAATTTGAGAGCCATCCAGTTCAATTTGAGAGCCATCCAGTTCATTTTGAGAGCCATCCAGTTCAGTTTGAGAGCCATCCAGTTCAGTTTGAGAGCCACCCAGTTCAGTTTGAGAGCCATCCAGTTCAATTTGAGAGCCATCCAGTTCATTTTGAGAGCCATCCAGTTCAATTTGAGAGCCATCCAGTTCAATTTGAGAGCTATCCAGTTCAATCTGAGAGCCTTCCAGTTCAATTCAATTTGAGAGCCATCCAGTTCAGTTTGAGAGCCATCCAGTTCAATTTGAGAGCCATCAAGTTCAATCTGAGAGCCTTCCAGTTCAATTCAATTTGAGAGCTATCCAGTTCAGTTTGAGAGCCATCCAGTTCAATTTGAGAGCCATCCAGTTCAATTTGAGAGCATCTAAACATTCTTAGTGAAATATTAACGTTCGAAATTTGGATCTTGAAGAATGTGCGAGTAATACAGTTTGATTGGTCTTGATCTTTATCTTATATAATACAGACGTTACTTCAAAAAAGAAGATGATTACGTCCTACACGTCATGCATTCAGTCATGCATATTAACCAATGACTTAAATTCATGCAGTAATGTCTTAAATACTCACCCTAAACAGGGGAACACAGAAGAATCTCAAACACACGACGTTACACCAGCATAATAACAAAACCACTCCATAAGCTTACAAGCAAGGCAACCAAGAAAGAGCGTTTAAAAATTGTGCACTTAATAAACATTGATGCTAGAATGCCATAATCTAACTCATCACCAAGGCCAGGCTCTAGATCGTCTTTAAAGACTGACCAATTTATCTGCAGCAGCATAACATTTGCAGCATCTATCTTTTCTGATTGTGAAATCCGAATATCTAAGGAACAGCTTCGAAAAAAACAACAAAAAAAAATAACAATCTTAAAAAGCTAGTGACCGGTCAAAATTTTGGATATTTTTAAAACCTTATTTTTTGTGGAAGCCCCTCGGTTGTGGATCCCGGGGCAGTAGACCAGCCTGCCTTGCCCAAAATACGACCCTGCATTGTCGGAAAGGGTGGGGGGTCTACTAAAGCTGTATTTTTTTAATTTAATTTTTTTTTAAAGAGAATTTGGATTTTGGATAGCGGTTTACTGTGCCGACTCAATGTGCTTGTTTAAGTTACTAATTCAAAACGCTGACTTAATGTGTCTTTGAAATGGATATTTCTGGAATTTTTCAGGAATATTGAGTTCTTATGTAGAATATTTGCATTTTCAACTTACTTTAGAGATGAATCCTCTAGCATATGGTATGATGGCGACTCTTACACTGTCTTGGCCAATGTCGAATAGCTTCAGGTAGTCTTGAAGAAAATTGATACTTTTATTGAAGTCATTGAGTTGGATTGATGCTGAGGAGTCTAGGACAATGCCGAGCTCAAGTTGTTGCCTGCAGACTGAACAGAAAAGTTTTCTTTACAAGTGAGCAACAGGAGGGATGATGTTAAAGAAGTTTTAAACAGATTTTTAAAATTAGAAAAAATCGATGTAAACGAAAATTAAAATAGAAGCTTATTCAGGATTGATATGTTTTAAAAACATCACGTTAAACATATCTTCTGGGGAACCTCAAGTTAAACACATCTTCTGGAAAACGTCAAGTGAAACACATCTTTTGGGGAACCTCAAGTGAAACACATCTTCTATGGGAACCTCAAGTGAAACACATCTTCTGGGGAACTTCAAGTGAAATACATCTTCTGGGGAACCTCAAGTAAAATACATCTTCTGGGGAGCCTCAAGTGAAACAGATCTTCTGGGGAACTGTGACAGGTGGGGAAATGTGACGTGTGTTTGGCACGTTTTATGTCTAGGGGATGATTATTTTTGAAAGCAATCACACCCCCACTTATCAGCATATGAATCGGGAGCAGGCACGCAACGAGACAAAGCAATGAAAGATAGATACAAAAGTTAAAATAAAGAATATTTATTTACATAAATATACATATAAGAATAAAAAGGGGGAGGGTTTGCTTCTATCTCTAAATAAAATTAGCATTAATCATCACTCTTGCATTTAATAAGAGAGCATGTCACTTTGTCCTCTGACTTAGCTGGTGTTCCTGTTGATGTCGCAGCTGGCTGTGTCCTGGCTTGAGGTTCTGCAGCTGGAGTTGGCGCTCTAGCGGATAGAGGGACGCCGGTGATATAGTTCTTGTGGAGTCTCAATCCCCAAAATCTAATATCTGTAGTGGGCACAGTAGGGCGGATGGCCGGCTACCGTGGGCACAAGAGTACTGCGGGCAGAGCTGATCTACCGTGGGCAGCGTAGTTGACAGGATATGTCCAGTGAGTTGCAGAGGGTTGGCGTAGCTATGACGTCTCACACAGGCCTGAGTCCATAGGGACGTCGCACCTAATAGCTTGACAGGTGGGCTGTCGAATAGGCGGGCAATGCCGATAGCGCCAAGTGGTAGAGTTGAGTAGATCTCAGTGGGCAAGTGCGGTGCTGAATAGCACTAAGCACAGATGCAGGTAAATAGATCGTTGATCCAATGAATAAATAGGCGATTAATCCAATAGATAAATAGGCAGACACCTGAGGGAGGCTGCGGATAAATAAAGACAAGTTAGGACATGTCTCTCATACATCTTACCGATGCCCTCGACTGAGGTGCATTCGTCAGATTGGTAAAATTGCTTTAGAGCACAAGGGGGAGATGATGACAAATGGAATTTGGAGAATAGATGGCAGATAGTAGCAATATAGAAATGTACATAAAAGGGGAAATAATAATCTCAAATAAACAACACAGGTGGATAGAGAAAGAAAAGGGGGGGGGGGATGAATTGGGCGGTGGTCAGCGATCCTGACGGTATGTTTACATATGACCGTCGATCGAGAACAATGGAGCACGCTTGAATGGAGAGTGTGTCCGTTCAAGCGGGGTAACTCTCATAAGAGTAAAATGACTACAGGGGAGATAATTCCTTACAGGGGAGATAATTCATATCTCTTCTCTAGACGCAGTATCAGTGCGCTAGTAAAGTTATCAAGGCGGTCAACCGAGATAAAGGAAATAAAATGGATGTACAAATATATACATACATGGTTGCACCAACGATCAATTGAGCAACGTAGCATTAATAGATTAATGCAATACAAGATAAATACATAGGACATGTTTATGTTTTCTA
This sequence comes from Biomphalaria glabrata, assembly GCF_947242115.1. Taxonomy (NCBI): domain Eukaryota; kingdom Metazoa; phylum Mollusca; class Gastropoda; family Planorbidae; genus Biomphalaria; species Biomphalaria glabrata. The sequence goes on along the minus strand of NC_074722.1, from coordinate 15,304,512 downwards.
CTTACGCCAGTGAGAAATACACAATGCACTAATTAAATATAAATGAACTAAGCAAAATACACATGATAAAATCCAATGGAAATATACACAGAGTAATTAAGATGGAACTTGTGATTAAGTTCGGCTTACCACCAGGTATTCCTCTAGGAGAAAGAATAAATGATATAGTCCAGACTCGATAGCTCAGCTCGAATGAGAATGAAAAAGGGTCTGGCTTGAGTTGGTTTACTTTATATAAGCCTGGAAAGTGCGGGCGGACACAGGAAATGCCCTAGGCTAAGATTTATCTTACACTTGGGTGGATTTGACTCGAGGTGGGAGCCGCACCTTGGAATATCACGCGGTGTGTTGACCAGGGTAATCTCTTAGATCAAAGAGAGACGTGAGAGAAGGGGGGGGGGGGAGAAGGATTAGCTTGCATTCAAACCAAGGTGGCGTCAACCGCGACCGTCAGTCAGACATCCGGCGGATAAGACAAAGGAGATTGTGTGTCTACCTTTCCCCGATCAAGGGCAGATAAATGGAAGGACGCGCCTTGGCTATCTCCAAGGTGGTCAACTAAGTCTAGCCTGGAGCGGAAAAGGTGGCGCGGGTGAAGAAATTGGGGTTAGGACGGGGAAATAATTAAAATAAAATAAATAAATAATGAAAAATAATATTTAATGCTGTGATAAATTTGAGTGACTCTGACAGCGAGTTTTTGACTTGTCACATACGCCGCCGCCAAGATGGATCTATCGCAGAAAGATCCATAAAGTGCGAGCAGACTGATGTCACTCAAACTTTAAGATCAGTTGTTATCACAGCATTAGAAAAAAAAATCTGGAAAATAAAGGGGTAGCCATGCCAGGAGGAGGGTCTGTCCAAGTCTGTCCGTGGTCTACTTCCCGTCCCTGTGTATGCAGTCACCTGAGTGAAACATATGGAGTTGCTTGGGAGAGTAGATTGGGCGATTGGGTGAGTAATCATTCCTTCCTGGGGCGGATTGGGGTGTGTGATTGGGGCTTAGGCGGGGTGCCCAAGGCACGTGTGCTCGTTGGGGCTTACCTCCGAAGCCGCTGTAAGGCGCTTCTTCACGAGAGTAAGTGGTCAGCTTACCTCGGTTTCGTCTGACACGATCAATGTCAGGGAAGAGTGGCCTGATAAAGAATGTGGAGTTCTGCCGAAGAACATCCCCACGAGTGCGATAGTCTGGCTTACATCGTGGCTTCCTGACACGGTCAATGCCAGGGGAAGGTTGATATTGAATGGTGGCTGAGGAGCCAGGGTAAGAAGAGTCTTCACGAGCGCGATGGTTCGGCTTACCTCGTGACTTCCTGACACTATCAATGCCAGGGGGAGGTTGAGTTAGAATGGTGGCTGAGGAGCCATGAAGAGGAGTGTTTTCACGAGCGCGAGGGTTCGGCTTACCTCGTGACTTCCTGACACTATCAATGCCAGGGGGAGGTTGATTCGGACTGGTGACTGAGAAGCCACAAGGAGGAGTGAGTCCGCGAGAGCAAGGGTTCATCTTACCTCGGGGCATTCTGACACTGTCAATGTCAGAGGAATGTCGTTTAATTTTGGCTGAGTAGCCTGGGTCAAGTAGATCCTCACGAGTGCGCGGGCACACTTTAACTCGTGACTTCCTAGCAGTGTCAATGCCAGGGTAAAGTGGTTTGAGCTTGGCTGATGAGTCGGGACTAGGCGTGTTAGTGTGGCGACCAGGGCTTCCAACTTGCTGGTTGCTGCCACGTTTCTGCTTCGTCGATCTACCAACGGGCAGAGAGAAGTATGGCTTGTTGACTTCTCCAAGAGGGACATATTTGGAGCCTAGAATGAAGTCATATACTGGCGTGTCCATGACGGCGGCGTCGATGGTGCCATGTACGTATCTGCACTCCACGTGCACCCTCGCGACAGGTAGAACCTGCGGAGGAGTGCCACGGTCTATGGACTGGATTATCACTGTTCCACCAGTGAGATCCGATGGGTCAATCAGTGCCTTACTGATAACCGCGCCGAACGAACAGCCTGAGTCGTATAGGCCCAAAACTTCGACACCGTTAGCCAGAATGTTCTCTACTCCCGGAGGAGAAGAGGTGGGGTGAGGTAGCACCGGTGGGAGTTCTAATCTGCTGAGATCAACGGCAGTGGGTTGAGGAGCCACGGCCATCGTGGAGACGACGTATGTGTCCTCCTCTGGTTGGTCAAATGGATCAATCACAGAGGGTTGAGGGACTGGCGCCACCATTGACAGGGTCCGTGGGGCCTGCTGCTGCCGATGTGGAGTGGGTCTACTGTCACGCGCGCCATGACGTGAGTCACGCTGAGAGTAGTTGGCCTGGTTATAGCGAGACTGGTGGTTGGGGCGGTTATTGTGGCTATGAGGGGCTGATTGCCGACCTGGTGCCTGGTTGTGTTGGGGAGTTTTAGGAGCAAGGTTGGATGGAGCAGGAGAAGTTGGTTGGTCTGTTTGCTGGTCTGTCGCGGTTGCTTTACCTTTTAAGTCCTTTCGGGCGTTCAAGTACCGGTCAGCGGCGGAAGCTATGTCAGCGGGTGCAGTTGCTTGTTGCTCCTTGACATAAACTCTGACCTCTGGGGACATGCATTCCAACAGCTGCTCAGAGAGTATGAGGCATGCTAGGCCATCAAAAGTCTCTGGCAATTGGCTGAGAGCGTGCCACCTGATAAGGTACTTGTCCAGCCTTTCGCAGAGGTTGCCGTAGGTCTCTCTGCGTTCGAGGCGGGAACTTCTGAACTTTTTGTGGTAGGCCTCGGCGGTCAACTCGAACTGGACGAGTAGCGCCTGTTTGAGGGCTGTGTAGTCCTCTCTCTGACCGGAGGGAAGTTTGGAGTAAACCTCGTAGGCTTTGCCTCGGAGGCATTGGGATAGCCGGAAGCACCATTTCTCCTCTGGCAGACCGTAGAAGCGTGCTACTTCCTCAAATCGGACAAGATAAACTTCGATGTTCTCTGTCTTGTCGTCGAAGTGCTCCATTGGCATGTGGGGCAGGCCGTTCAAGGAACTTTGAAAGGATGCTGGGCTAGCCGGGCGAGACTCGGAAGAAGCCTGGCGGGCGGCCTCGTTCTCTTTGTCCGCGGCTATCTTTTCTCTCGCTGTAATTTGTTGCTCTTTTTCTCTTTCTCGCTCTGTGACTTCTTTAGCAATAGCTATTTCAGCTTCCTTTTTTTCTCTTTCTTTAGCTATAGCTATTTCATTATCCTTTTCCTTCATTGCTAGCTCATGCTCCCTTGCTAATCTTCGTTCTTCCTTTTCGTCTTCCTTTCTTTTTTCTTCCTTTTCGTCTTCCTTTCTTCTTTCTTCCTTTTCGTCTTCCTTTCTTTTTTCTTCTTCTCTTTTATGCGCCTCAAATTGTGCTCTCACGTATTCTTTCCGTTCCGCCTCATCGTCAAATATGGAGGCTGCGGTATCTTTCCATTCAGCTATTTTCTGCTTCATGTCAGAGTCCGCTTTCGAGCGTGTGCCGCTGGCCATAATGATGAGGGGTGGGTAATGAGAGGTACTAGGCTGGTGGAAGGGCAGATAGAATGGATAATAGGATTGAGCTAGAATTAAAGAAAGTGGGTTAGGGAGAGTGAGTCGCTGGATATAGGAAAGAGTGCAAAAGGAATGCGGTGTCTGCCTACGTTAATCACAAAGTTCCTGCAAGAAAATGTTACACATGAAATGCAATAATAATAATAAATTAAATATGACAAAAGTGACACTCTTGATAATGCGAAGTGATGATACTTATAAATATTCTTAGAAAAAAAATTATTGATATGGAATTTAGTTATTGCTGCCTGTTCGTGCCTGCTGTACTAATGGGTTAAATCCAGGACGGGCTCGCCAAAATGTGACAGGTGGGGAAATGTGACGTGTGTTTGGCACGTTTTATGTCTAGGGGATGATTATTTTTGAAAGCAATCACACCCCCACTTATCAGCATATGAATCGGGAGCAGGCACGCAACGAGACAAAGCAATGAAAGATAGATACAAAAGTTAAAATAAAGAATATTTATTTACATAAATATACATATAAGAATAAAAAGGGGGAGGGTTTGCTTCTATCTCTAAATAAAATTAGCATTAATCATCACTCTTGCATTTAATAAGAGAGCATGTCACTTTGTCCTCTGACTTAGCTGGTGTTCCTGTTGATGTCGCAGCTGGCTGTGTCCTGGCTTGAGGTTCTGCAGCTGGAGTTGGCGCTCTAGCGGATAGAGGGACGCCGGTGATATAGTTCTTGTGGAGTCTCAATCCCCAAAATCTAATATCTGTAGTGGGCACAGTAGGGCGGATGGCCGGCTACCGTGGGCACAAGAGTACTGCGGGCAGAGCTGATCTACCGTGGGCAGCGTAGTTGACAGGATATGTCCAGTGAGTTGCAGAGGGTTGGCGTAGCTATGACGTCTCACACAGGCCTGAGTCCATAGGGACGTCGCACCTAATAGCTTGACAGGTGGGCTGTCGAATAGGCGGGCAATGCCGATAGCGCCAAGTGGTAGAGTTGAGTAGATCTCAGTGGGCAAGTGCGGTGCTGAATAGCACTAAGCACAGATGCAGGTAAATAGATCGTTGATCCAATGAATAAATAGGCGATTAATCCAATAGATAAATAGGCAGACACCTGAGGGAGGCTGCGGATAAATAAAGACAAGTTAGGACATGTCTCTCATACATCTTACCGATGCCCTCGACTGAGGTGCATTCGTCAGATTGGTAAAATTGCTTTAGAGCACAAGGGGGAGATGATGACAAATGGAATTTGGAGAATAGATGGCAGATAGTAGCAATATAGAAATGTACATAAAAGGGGAAATAATAATCTCAAATAAACAACACAGGTGGATAGAGAAAGAAAGGGGGGGGGGGATGAATTGGGCGGTGGTCAGCGATCCTGACGGTATGTTTACATATGACCGTCGATCGAGAACAATGGAGCACGCTTGAATGGAGAGTGTGTCCGTTCAAGCGGGGTAACTCTCATAAGAGTAAAATGACTACAGGGGAGATAATTCCTTACAGGGGAGATAATTCATATCTCTTCTCTAGACGCAGTATCAGTGCGCTAGTAAAGTTATCAAGGCGGTCAACCGAGATAAAGGAAATAAAATGGATGTACAAATATATACATACATGGTTGCACCAACGATCAATTGAGCAACGTAGCATTAATAGATTAATGCAATACAAGATAAATACATAGGACATGTTTATGTTTTCTACTTACGCCAGTGAGAAATACACAATGCACTAATTAAATATAAATGAACTAAGCAAAATACACATGATAAAATCCAATGGAAATATACACAGAGTAATTAAGATGGAACTTGTGATTAAGTTCGGCTTACCACCAGGTATTCCTCTAGGAGAAAGAATAAATATAGTCCAGACTCGATAGCTCAGCTCGAATGAGAATGAAAAAGGGTCTGGCTTGAGTTGGTTTACTTTATATAAGCCTGGAAAGTGCGGGCGGACACAGGAAATGCCCTAGGCTAAGATTTATCTTACACTTGGGTGGATTTGACTCGAGGTGGGAGCCGCACCTTGGAATATCACGCGGTGTGTTGACCAGGGTAATCTCTTAGATCAAAGAGAGACGTGAGAGAAGGGGGGGGGGAGAAGGATTAGCTTGCATTCAAACCAAGGTGGCGTCAACCGCGACCGTCAGTCAGACATCCGGCGGATAAGACAAAGGAGATTGTGTGTCTACCTTTCCCCGATCAAGGGCAGATAAATGGAAGGACGCGCCTTGGCTATCTCCAAGGTGGTCAACTAAGTCTAGCCTGGAGCGGAAAAGGTGGCGCGGGTGAAGAAATTGGGGTTAGGACGGGGAAATAATTAAAATAAAATAAATAAATAATGAAAAATAATATTTAATGCTGTGATAAATTTGAGTGACTCTGACAGCGAGTTTTTGACTTGTCACAGGAACCTCAAGTGAAACACATCTTCTGGGGAACCTCAAGTGAAACACATCTTCTGGGGAACCTCAAGTGAAACACATCTTCTGGGGAACCTCAAGTGAAACACATCTTCTGGGGAACCTCAAGTGAAACACATTTTCTGGGGAACCTCAAGTGAAACACATCTTCTGGGGAACCTCAAGTGAAACACATCTTCTTGGGAAACTCACGTAAAACACATCTTCTGGGAAACCTCAAGTGAAACACATCTTCTGACAAACTTCACATGTTACGCTTCTTGTGAGCTCGGCCTACAGCCACGAGTGGCTCAAAGAGTCTGAACCACAGGTTCCTAAACTTTTTTGTCTCGTAGACTCCTTGAAAGTCTTGGTAAACCACTATATTGACCACTTTGGGAATCACTGGTCAGAACCGGTGTGATGAGATTATCATCTAAGGGCCGATCTTTCAATCCTGGGATGAGAGTTATATCCTCATCTTTGTTTCAGACCCTTAATGGATACTCTACAGAGGTAAGCGTTCAAAAAATACAATACAAAGTCAGAACTCACTAGACTGGAAAATTCTAAAGTACGTCGGACACTGGGGGCGCGGTGCTTAGTTTACGAACCTGGGGTCCTGGGTTCAAATCTCGGTGAAAACTGGGATTTGTAGGGTGCCCATGAGTCCACCCAGTTCTGACTTTAATTAGGGAAAGTAAAAGAGGTTGGTCGTTGTGCTGGCCACATGACACCCTGCTTGTTAACCGTTGGTCATAGAAACAGATGACCTTAACATCAACTGCGTCATAGATCGCAAGGTCTGAAAGGGGATTAAAAAAAAACGTTGGACACTAAATCAAACTTAGCTTATGCAAGAAACAAGTAGACCAATGGTTGATTGACTTACCCACTGAAGTGTTGTTGTCCTGTGAAGTTGGGATATCAGCACATATAGTATTATTTTCTGAAACAGAAGACAACATGCGAGTTTATCAATATGTGTTGTAACAGTATTAATAGTAATAATAATAATAATAACTAGTCGATAATAATAATAACTAGTCGACTGGCGGCGTAGCATACGCATACGGCCTTAGGTGACCGCAGTGGGCTCCGCACTTATGCGACCGCAGTGGGCCCCACTCTTTCATAGAACCAGCGCTAATTCTATGTGTATAAATTATTAAATTAAACCATTGTTTAACTTATAACATTTGTTACATTTTGCTATTGAGCGTGATCTATGTAGGAAATAAAATTTTTATGATATACTATATGACTTCGCTACACGCAAGGCTCGTAAAGTTCGTGGGATAACTCTATTCGTAGAAATAAAAGAGAGATCTTTCCTTTACTTCTTCTTCTCGTCCAAACTCTTGAGCGAAGAAGAGAATTATATATATATAGATACTACTACTACTACTACTACTACTACTACTACTACTACTACTACTACTACTACTACTACTACTACTACTACTACTACTACTACTACTACTACTACTACTACTACTACTACTACTACTACTACTACTACTAATAATAATAATAATAATAATAATAATAATAATCTTTCTTGTCCGTAAGGAAATTTGTCTTTCAATTTGAACATTACACCAAACAATACATTATAACTATAAAAAAAATCTACATTCACATAAGACACACACATAATTGATGACAGACATACAGGTGTGCGTACACTGTCTGATCTTAGTGAACTGAAGGAGTGACCATTCATGACAGACTTGCTGACCATTCATGACAGACTTGCTGGGCAGAGTTGTTGAAAGTTGTTCTCATTACAGAATGTTTCATATATTTTTGTCTGCGCAATGTGTTGGGCACATGTTGTCCTAGGAGCTATAGAGAACATTGTAGTCCATGTAGGTTAGTTAGTTCTGTTAGTGGTTTGACTTACGAGTTTCTCGTTGATTTGCTGTGAGGTGAGAGTGTGAACGTAAGAAACCTTAATAAAACATACATTCGGCGTATATCGTTAAAAGTTTGTCATTGTATGATTGGTAATAATAACGCTTGTCTTCCTATGGTTATACAAACGTTTATGCATCAAGTTTACAACTAATTCACTGTAGATGGTTAGTATTAAATTTTATACAATGATCGGACCCCATGATGACCTGATAAATACGCCTGCAAGAATGATCACTCTTGCTAAATAAAAATAAAATATACAAAAAGAAAAGCTAATTTTGAAATGTGAATCAATCATGCAATTAATTTTAATAGATATAGACCAGTGATTCCCTAATTAGTTTATTAGTACCCCAGGGGTCTACGACGAGTTTCAAGGGTCTACTAGAGTGAAAAAAAATAATTAGGGGTCTATAAGCTGTACTGACCTGCTTTGAGGGGTATAAAAGTCTGGATAAATAACTTCCAGCTAGAAAACAAGTGGATGGTTGGAGATGCAGAAGACGTATTCAGATGCAGTCTTTTATGCATCATGCCACATGACTATGTGAAAAAGCCGGCCTCTCCACCAACCGACAAAACATTCAACGTTTTCATCCCCTTCCCCCTTGGTGTCGCCCAACGACCCCAGACATACGTTTGAAACTAGTAGACTCTAATGCCACTAAGCAAAGTCGTTCATCTAACGACCTTCAAAATCTGGCATTGGAGACCATTAATACCTTCAAGCCCAGTGCTATTTTTCATACACTGATGGGTCGGCATCGATAGATTCTGGAAGAGCAGGCTATGGAGCCTACATCGACTTTCTTGGCTCTCACTCAGTCAAAATCTTTGGACCATGTGGTAGTGTTTGCAGTTTCGATGCGGAGACCACGGCAATCTGAGAAGCCTTAAAAGTCTTTGACTCTCAACTCGGCATGGGACATTTGAGGGCAACACAGATTGTTGTGGTCACTGACTCAAAATCTGTACTGAAGGCTTTGCAAAGCCCGGACCATGGCCTCCCAATATCGACACTGTCATCATGGCTTCACACAACATTAAAGAACGCTATGGCACCTCTGTAATAATGCAGTGGGTACCGAGTCACATAGGTGTGACTGGCAACACTCTTGTAGACTCCTTGGCCCACCAGGGAGGGCAAAATCCACCCACTGAACAGGCTGTAAGTTTTCATCATGCTCTGGCTATAATTAAAAAAACAGAAATAGAAAAGTGGTTTGAGTGCTGGGACAATTCCCAAAAAGCCCGTGGAGTCTGGGAGCGCATGAGGCGCCCTGACCGCACTTCCCCGTGGTGGAGGCTGTCCAATCCTGAGCAAGCTATTATAGCACAGTGCAGGACAGACCATTGTCCTGTTGGCTCATATTTCTCACAGCTATGGCCAAATTTCGATTCACGGTGCCCCCATTGCTGGGAGGAAGAGAAAACCGTGCCTCATATTCTGTTTGGCTGCCCCAGACTTGCTGATCTCCGTCTCGACAGGTCTGGGAAACCAAAAATTCTCGACCTGTATGGGGACATTTATGCACTACGGCAGGGTTTCTGTCCAGGACTTTTGCAAGAGAGGATTTGAGCCTCTCAAGCCCTCACTCAAATGGAGTTTGATGATGATGATGATAAGCTGTAAATAGGGATCTTCGATAGTGCATCTCATTTAAACAGGTTGGGGCTTTAATTTTGAAACAAGTTTGTTGAATAATCAAAGAACTATTTCCGCTCGACGACTGAATTTTGTTTTAAAAACTGGAATTTTAGCAACCAAGAATCCCGAAATCGTCTTAATAGAGAAACAAGCAGAATAAAAAAAATATTTAAAAAAAAAGCTTATATTAAGTGTATCAATTAATTTGGATCAGTCATATTATTAAATTTGTAATTCTAGAATACCAAAAAAAAATGTAGGTGATTAGAAATATTTTTTTCATCATTTGTTTTTGTTTCGAGCTATTTCGTGCTTTTAGATTTCTCAATACGCTATGATGCTATCATTTGTCTGGTCCAGTTGAAAAAGGGTAGGAGGAAATCAACGGGGTATCTGGGTGATCGCTTATAAATGTATTTTTTGTTAAAAGGGAACGACCTTAATTTGAACTTATTATCTGATAATTTTTTTTTCATATTTGTGTTCATTAAGCCTCAAACAACGACCTATAAATAGGACTCATTCAGCTTATGTTAATCTAATTGGTCTAATTGTTTTGTAATGGGTCAATCCCTTATTCAAAGCCTCAAGGAAAAAAAATTTCCGTAACATTCTGACCGTGTGTGTATTGTATCTACTCAGTTCACGTGATAATATGAAAAACTACTTATTAAATGTTGTTTTACATTATCTTCCACTTATATGCATACTAAATAGATTTTTTTTCTCTTTTAAAATAAAAGTAAACTTCTTTTTTGTAAATGTAGTAGTTTGTATGAGAAACTTATTTAACTTCGTAGTACAATGGTAAAAAAAAATATAAAAAAAATATATAACCGTCTGCATAAATGTGTTTTAAATATGGTAAATAGTCATCTCCCTTACTAAAGAGCCTCAAGCGTTTGTTACTATTAATAGTGAATAGTTGTATTTTTTGAAAAAAACTGGTTGCATACTTGGTTTTTAAAATTTAATTATTCTCTTTCAGAAAAGAAAAAAAGTAGCCGTTGCATCAGAAATCTGTATGGTCTAAAATATTGTGATGTGAGATTTTCCTTATCTTTTCTAATTTACAAAATCTAAACGGGACGGACGGACAGGAAAAACACACAAAACTAAAAGCGTTTTTTCCCCTTTCGGGGGCCGCTAAAAACACTTTAAAATAAGAGATACTTACTTTCTGCAGCGAATGTCATCTACAAAACAGAAAACATTAGAACAAAATTAAACAGTTTAAACATTTTTTAAAAATAGTTCTTAAATTTGTTTACTGCAGTTGCAACTGAGCAAGACAGTATGTATTAAATGCTTATGTATTTAATTAAGAAGATATATCTATTTTATCTATCTATCTATCTATTTATCTATCTATCTATCTACCTATCTATCTATCTATCTATCTATCTATCTATCTATCTATCTATTTGTATCTATCTATCTATCTCTGTGTCATTTTACGTCTCGAGAAATTATCTTTTTTCTGTGCAACTTCTCACGTGACAAAAGAGTAGAGATGACAAGTTTGGGTTCGGTTCGGTCAGATTTAAGTTTGGGTTCGGTTCGGTCAGATTTAAGTTTGGGTTCGGTTCGGTCAAATTTAAGTTTGGGTTCGGTTCGGTCAGATTTTAGTTTGGGTTCGGTTCGGTTCAATGACGGTTAAAGTTCAGGTTCGGTTCGATATTATGAGATTAGGTCATATCAAAAACTATACACGTGTAATAATGTATAATTTAATTTATTAGATAAAACATTGATGCCATCACATTATCCAGTAACACAGAATCTAGATGTTCGTCTATGAGGCGATGACGTAACATTAGTTTCGTCTCCTTCCTGCTGCTAAATCAAGAGTTGCTATTTCGTATAAAAAGGCGCTTATGTCCGCTATTACACGCGAAATCAACTTGTTTTACTTGTAGTTTGTTCTTTAGTTTATTTAGATGTCACTTTAAGAAGTCAAACAACCACGAGATGTCGCTAAGTTGAAGCACTTGTTTTCATTTCTCCGTCATAAAAATTTCAGTTTTATGTCTCATATCAAAAATAGGTTTTAGAACCTTTTCTCTGCTTAACTTCGATGTAATATAAAATACCTTCATATTCGGATTCTATTTCTTTTAGATATTAATTTGAAATTTGTGGTCCAACGCTTGAAATGTTATTAAATTTACAATGTTTAACAGTAATCACACCATCACATGGTTCTGATTCAACATCTTGCCACAGAGATTCCGCTTGACTTGACGATTTTTTTAAAAACCTTTGCTGCCAGTTCGCTATTCCATTCAGTCATGCTTGTGACGGTATCAGTAGTCATTACCACTAATTTCTGCCAAAGAAGATACATTCTCGATGTTGTCTGAAGCTTCTTTGAACCAGTCCTCCCCAGTGGTAGCCCCGTGCACGTGCCTCAAGGCAGCCATCTCTTACGTGATTCTTGCCTTTCGTACCGTGAATAAATAGCAAGTGTTGAGCGGTCTCAGATCTGTCATTTTGAACTCTGCTGCTCTATCTCTTAGTTGTACATTGGGTTTTACATTGAGATTTCTAATTGTCATGGGAAAAGATGCGGCCGCTTCAACTGCATTCTTTTTTTCATCACGCATTTCTTTCTTCACTGATAGTAACTCCTTACGCTTTCACCGTAATAAAACAAGGCTTCATTTCACTAAATATTCTCATCAATCCTCTAATATCTATATAAAATATTCTCGTCAATCCTCTAATATCTATATAAAATATTCTCATCAATCCTCTAATATCTATATAAAATATTCTCATCAATCCTCTAATATCTATATAAAATATTCTCATCAATCCTCTAATATCTATATAAAATATTCTCATCAATCCTCTAATATCTATATAAAATATTCTCATCAATCCTCTAATATCTATATAAAATATTCTCATCAATCCTCTAATATCTATATAAAATATTCTCATCAATCCTCTAATATCTATATAAAATATTCTAATCAATCCTCTAATATCTATATAAAATATTCTCGTCAATCCTCTAATATCTATATAAAATATTCTCATCAATCCTCTACTATCTATATATCAATGTTTTCTTCGCGTCTCAAACAAACAAATGCCGCCACATTTTTGTTTATGTTTTTTAATTTCCTAGTGCTGTTCAATAGAGCGCTCTATGGAAGCAGCCTCAAACATATTAAATTATTTTTATGCTTCACAAAAAAGGTAAACTTTTCGTCACTAGTCCTGGTAACTCCTACATTTACTGCTTACTTTTCAAATCTTCTATTTCATTCACGCACCAATATTAAATGATACGGCACCCTTTGCGTTGATACCAAAAGAAGACATGATTTGACAATCTTGCAGGAAAGATGCACAAACAAAATGTTAAATCACGGCCAGCTAAAAACACAAGGAGAATTTGCTAAGTAAGTAAAAAAATACTCTCGCTGAAAACTAGATCTAAATTGTTGGTTTTTTACAAAAATATTTCAAAATCTTGATTCAGTTCGGTATATGTAAGGACAGTTCGGTTTGGTTTTCACCGATCAGTTTTAAGGTTCGGGTTTAATTCGATTCGCTCGTAAGTGAGGTTCGAGTACGGTTTGTTTAATTCTGGTTGGGTTGTATTCCCATCTCTACTAAAGAGGCCAATCCTTGATACAAGCCACGGTCAATGGTTTGGCATCGGTAATCACCAGGCGTTCTTGCACTTTCAACCTTCTTTCTACTTCTGGTGTAATCCAGGATTCTTCCTTTATGCTCGCTCTTCATGTGACTCTATCCAGTGACACTTTCCCCTAATTGTTAGTGTCCACTTTAAAGAGCTTCAAGTTGAGTTTCCATACACCAGCACACCTTATCTATCTATCTTCTTCATTGGTTATTTTATCTTGCCACCTTTTTATCTATCTATCTATCTATTTGTCTGTCTGTCTGTCTGTCTATCTATCTATCTATCTATCTATCTATCTATCTATCTATCTATCTATCTATCTATCTATCTATCTATCTATCTATCTGTCTGTCTGTCTGTCTGTCTGTCTGTCTGACTGTCTATCTGTCTGTCTGTCTATCTATCTATCTATCTATCGATCTATATATCTATCTATTACTTACCTGTGTTAATGACAAGCAAATGACTAGAAACCACATCATCTTGTTGAAGTGAATTCACTCAATAATTCTTGACTTGAAAGCTAGATGTACACTGTGTGGTCAGATTAATTAAGATAAAGACATTTCAGTAGAGACTCCACAAAGTGACTTTCTGATTTAGCTTTCCAAACTAACCTTATATAGAACCGTCTTTGAAATGCATGTGTGTTTGTATTTGTGTATATGTGTGTATGTAACTTAAATTCTGTTTCTGGACTTGGACCTACTAATGTGTGACTTCGACATTAGGTCAAATCATGTGGCTGTAGACATTATTGGTTTTTGAGTATTGTAATTTGTAATATTACCAGTCTAATGACATTTTCTTGTTCAGTTCTAATGAAGGATCATTACATCGTAATTGTGGTCGAGAGGCCAAGTGCGCTTGAACTTGGCTTGGCTTGGCTACCTAGAAGGGGGCTCGAGGTTCGACACCCGACTCGGGCAGAGTTGTGTTTACTGAGCGCCTAAAGGCAGCACGGAAAACCAACTCCTAGATACCCCCTCCCCCACACTGGTCCACAAATGAGATTGGACCAAAAGCGCTATAAGCATGAAGGTAGCGCTATATAAAAGCTATAATAATAATTGCATTATTATTGTCTTAATGACTAATAAAATTATTCACAGAGTATCATATACAAGCAACATGGCGACGACCAGTGATTAGCTTTCATGCAGCCAAAGTGTGTTTTGTAATTAAACAATTGCGGTTCATTGGTTACAGCTTGAGAGAGAAAAACAACAACACCCCCCACCTCCAAAAAAAAAAAAAAAAAAAAAAATCAACGTGCATTTAGAGCAGTGGTCTTCAACCTTTTCTGGCCTACCGCCCCCTTTTCGTATTTTTTCTTTTCAAAAATCTGCAAGCGCCCCCTCTAAGAAAAACATTTACAAATAATCGTGATAAGTCTTTATTACTTTTTATGCTGTCAATAACACTTTTCTCGCATGCCTAAGGCGATCTTCTTTGGCGAGCTTAGAGGAGGACGGAGTTAGAGAGGTGCCCCCCCCCCCGTAAGCACTATAAAGATCCAATTAGGCGCCATTTCGCCCTCGCTGGCATAGAGGAAAGTACCTGGCAGCATTCTCTGGCAGCAGATGGCCTCTGAGCGAGACAGTTGAAGTGCTCTCACGAAAGCTGCGGAACAAACATTTGAGACTCAAAGAAAAGCCATTATTGTAGACAGGCGCAAAAGACGGAAAGAAAACTTAAAGACCAACTGAAGAGGTTTTTATCGAAATTGAGATAACTATTGATTATGATAGTAGATGGTATCAAATATAGTTCCTAAAAATTTGAGTTAAAAGAAATACATATTTATACTAGAAAAAGTCATTTGAAAGTGTAAAAAAATTAACGAGATTTGAAATGGCTATGTCATGGCCGAAAGCGGAAGTGACGTTTTAGTATGGAAATAGAGGAAAAATGGCGAGTTCGTTTTCAGAGGGTGAAATGAACCCATATCAGTTTGATCCACTACGTCTACCTGATCATTCCAGTGATGACAGTAATTCAGATGATAGCTGTCAAACAATTTTAAATAACAGTGACGATAACCTAAATGTAGATCTAGATCAGAATGAATTTGCCGATAATTCATGGTAATAAATTGTCACAATCATTGATGAATTATCACAATGACAATAAGTTTCATGAGTTTGTAACAGTTTGTTTTAGTTAATGAGTTACGACTCCGACGACTTACACTCAGCGTAGAGATCAAGTATCATTATAAAGTTTATAAAGACATGAATAAGAATCTAGATCTAATCTAGTTAGTATCTATATATAGAGTCCGTTAGAGACAGAGATTGGATTGGACACTTATAAAAATACTTATATAAATACTATATAGACACTATAGATCTAGTATTAGATTAGACTCTTATAGATTAGATTCCATGATGATGATAGATTCTAATTATTTCTAATAGAAGACTAAATTGTAATGAATCCCCCATGCCCATAGTATGAAAGTATGATCTAGATTAGATAGAATGTAGATCTACATATATATATATATATATATATTCTAGAATCTATTTCATCTAGATTAGATTTATAGAGACTCTAGACTACTCTAGATCTAATTTGTTCTAATTTCTCTTGTAGACTAGAGCTACATTATTAACTAGACACTAGTTCTCTATTTGACGGTATGTTAGTATTAATAATGTATCAAGTAAGTATATTTATGAAACTGAATATGTCAAAATTAAGACTGGTTTCAATATACATATAGTATTGTGTATGTGTAATTAGCAAAATAATTGCATTATTTCTATTTTAAATCTGTCATAGGTGTAAATGTGGAAATTGTGGTATTCCAGCCAAAAAGGAGGAAAAGAAATGTTGCTATGATGAAAGTACAATTTCAAAAAAGATGAGCATTCATAACATTGGTTGTATTACCAACCATCCAGATTTTTATTCTGTATGCCTCAATCTTGCAGTGCTAGAAGTTGCTTTCTATCAATATTCTGAAGAAAATGCAACTAATCACAAAGACGTCGACATACACAGGTTTGTCATATATTTGTTCATTGTTTAAATTGTACTTAAGTAATATTTAGTAGAACCAACAATTAATTTACCAGTATAAAACAACAAAATTGTTTGTAATTTTTATAGAATGAATATTTGTATATTTTATTATTATTTTAATGAATATTTAAATGTTATTCATATACACATATACAAACAATGAACATATGCATAATATAAATACATATGAACATGCACAGTTTATTAAAAAATTACAAAACAATATTTTACAGAAAATATAGATGTTGCATAAATATAAATGCTCTTTCGTAATACTTGGTACGACCAACAATTAATTTACCAGTACCAGTAAAACAACAACATTGTTGTACTTTTTATATAATGAAAATGTACATTTTTATAAAAACAGCTATGAATAAATAGATTTTATTAATACATATTTACAAATAATGAACATATGCATAATATTAATACATACAAATATTTACAGAAAATACAGATATGTGGCATATAGACAGTTTGCAAGGTGGATCTTTCACCGTCTGGGAAGAAAAAGGAGAGTGATACTCCCTGCTTGTGTGGTGAAACAAATCAGAGACAAATTTCCAAGTGAATTATACACAGGCTTTAAATATCCTCGGTTATAATTATCATGAGTGCTAATTTTATAAATTTAAATGACATTACATTGCAATCTAATTTGTTCATTTATATTAGAAATTGAAATACAGCAGTACTTAAATGTTGGTTCAAATACGAAATAAAATAAATACTTTTCAGGTTTCAAATGGATCAGCAACTAACTGATCACATATGACTTCAGCTTATACAACCTTAATCTCTTTGTAGTATAATTATTTAAAACAGGATATTATAATATAATTGTTAAACAACATAGAAAAAAAAAGTTAACCCTTTAAATTTTATTTGTCTTGCTTTAGAATTACATGACATGAGTTCTGTCATTGATATCTGCTTTTCTTTGCGCTAACTGCTTCAGATCTTGGAAGTACTCTTGGATCATTGTAAGTTAAAGGAGCTGGTGTTTTATTATTTTGTGACTCAAGCCTGTAATTAGCTTTGTTTAAGGAAGGGTTGGTTATTCTATACTCAACTAGATAAGAAAGCAAATCTTCAGCGTAATTGAACGTAGCATCTTCTAATATAGGATTTACACTCACATGATCTTTATTTTGTTTTCTGTAATGAAGACTAAATCTTTCTGTACCATCTAATGTTTTTGCCTGAACTCTATTATTATTTTCATTAAAATGAAGTGCAGCAACAGCAAGTCTGCAAAACATTCCTTCATACCAAAAGTGAGTATTTTTGGGAGCAAAATGCAATATAAGACTGTGAAAAGCTTCTAAGGAACTTGTACGGTGTGTTGAAAGTTTGGAAATATCATTAATTAATTTTTTATTATTGAAAAACGTCTGTAAATTTACATGGGCTTTACTTTGAGGTTTGATCCATTTTTTTGTCTTATCCTGCGCATCAATAGATTCATGCAAACATTTTGGGAAAATGTCATTTTCGTGTTCATGGATATTAATGATGTGATTTTGTATACTTAGCCATTTTGACTCCATTTCCTTTTCATTTGAATTACAGCTACTAGCTATCCAATATACCATATTGGTAATAGATTTAATCCAGTCCTCTATGACTGAACAGCCTTTCTGATTACTCAGTTTAATAAGCTTTTTTTTAATACTTTTGGATATATGCCAAACGTCAAAAGTGTGTTTTATTGATGGCTTTTCTACTCTTAAAAACTTTCTAATCTGCACATGTCTATCACTCACAATTTCTGATATACATAAATTAAAAGAAGACAAGTAGGTCAAACAACGTTTTAACCCCTCCAGTTCCATGTGGTTAGAGCCCTTAACTTCATTAGATTGAATAAGCTGAAAGTCTAATATGTAACCAGTTTTTATGTCGATGCATGTGTAACTGCCATACTTAGCACAATGCCCTGGGGAATCACATCTTGCATCTCCTGCAAGAACAATAGGTTCTTGGCGTCCCTTAACTTTTGCCATAATCGATGATTTTGCCTTCTCCCAAAAATTCCTAACTACTGGTTGTATATATAACCTTTGGTAGTTATGGAAATGACGAATGCTATAAATGGGTATGTTGAGAAAATTGAAAAATCTTAATACTTTTAGAGGAGACAATCCAGAAACAATTATTGCAGCCGATGACAAAATGTTACCCCAAGGCATTTGGCTATGTACTGGCTGACTACACCATTTCCAGGTGCAGTTTTTTTTTACATTTCCCATAAGCAGTTACCATTGTCCCTGAAGTGAAAAGTGTAACTTCTGGATTTAAAACATTGCAAATGAGACATCTTGCAAAAAGTTGCATTAAACATGTCTCAAAGATTATGTATTTTTTCTCTTTATGTGGATCATGCCCTTTTACATCAGTACTGAAATTGTAATAATTATTGCTGTCATTCAAACTTATATCATTAAATGTGGAATCACTTGCTGATGACAAGGATGAAAGTGAGCTAAGATTATGTGAATTAAGGTTATCACTGTATTCATTGCTATCTTTAATCTTACGCTTTTTTGGTGTTGAAGATTCTTGAGGGATGAAATTTGTAGTTTGTGTTTTTCTAGATTTCATGAGGACTTTCTTGGGTTCGATGTCAATTGTCACAGTTCGGCTTATTGAACATGCATTTTTTGCTGCTTCCTGTTAAAATATAAACATATAGAATTTTAAGTTATAAATGCACGAATATATTAAAAAGTAGTAATATTTTTAAAAATTGTTATACATCACATGATTCAGAATACTGTATTTACTATGAGCAATGTTTTTTTTTTGTGTGTATTTGTGTAAAAATCTAATGAAAGATCATTTTTATTACCTGCAGCTCAGTGACGTCCATAATAGTTAAATGCAAATCTACTTCATTTGAAGTTTTGTGACTTTCAGTGCTCTGTTTTGAAAATTAGTAAATATCTTTTTACTTTCATTAGCAAAATGTGAAAATAAATAACAATAATAAATTACTTACTTGGCTGTCACATGTATTTGGTTGTGTTTTATTTTAATGCAAAAATGAAAGAAAAAAATCTGTTTTTAATAAATAATTATTCATTCAATAAACAAAAATATAAACATTTAATTTTTGTACCTGTGGTTCAAAAGTGTTTACAGAAATTTGATCCATACATACTTGCATTTCATTCTCCTGTTGAAAAAAAAAGTAATAAATTTTAAAAATTAAGAATTAAATAATAATATTTTGGGATTGATTATAAAATCAAAGCGTCTAAATGAATATTTAAATTCTACAAAAGCTGTACAAGCATATAAAATTTAAATTGTGAAGGTAACTGAAAATTGTTATAGAATCTATATCTAACTTCTGCAGATAATTTACTTACAACATTTTTTAAAATTCACATTCATTTAAATTTCATGTAATGATTTAAGGACTTCTATTGACTTACCGGTACTTGTGAATATAAAGTGTCCATTATTGTTGCGTCTTGATCTTGTGCTGATTGTTTTTCATCATCCTTTAATTGAGTAAATGAAATTAAATATGTATATTAATAATCATGATTATTTATATAATTGAAATCGATTACTATTATAATAAAGTCCTATTCATATTTAGTAGTAACTTTACCTTTTTATTTTCAGGAACAGTGTTTTGTGCTAGGGTAGGTCCAGCTTTAGTAGATTTACTTGAGGTTGTTGCAAGACCAATCTCTGCTAAAGTCTAGGATTAAATCATAAATATTTTAAAAAGAATAGAAATAAAGTTTACTATAATAATGTTATGAAGTATAGACAAGTGTAAAAATTTATATTGACTATAAGGTTTAGTACAATATATTATAATATATACCAGTACTATACTAGAAAAAAACAAAGTATTTTATTTTAAAATTTATTAATACTTACCCTATTGCGCTCTCTTTTTTCAAATGCTTTTCTGGGTCTTGTGCAATCTTGCTTTGAAAAATTGGATTTAGTTCCAGTGTATAACTTATATTGAAATTTACTTGGCACTGTACCTGGGAGCAATCTAGGACGAACAGATTTTATTCTTTCTTCAGACATCAACAAAGATCTTAGGAAAGAAGGTCGACATTTTGGCTCTAAGTCACTTTCCTCAAAGTGCTCACTGCAAAGAACTGAGAACTTACTTGGTGTAAAATTTTCTCTTCTCATCTTAATTATCCATTGTTTTCTCAATGTATCATCCTTAGGGAAATGAAAAAAATGAATGCCAGGCGTCAGGCCGCTGTTTCTGCAGCCAAATGCGCTACAGTATAGAACCATATTTTAAAATCCTTTATATTCAGAGCAAAGAGTTTTTAAAGATGTGTTTATGCTTAAAACAACCACAAGTGGACTGTAACAAGAGGTCTAGTAGACTGATCCACGTTGTGCGGTGGACTAAAACTTGATGCTAGTACGCTTGAATGGATCTAGGCTAATCCGCCGGGGGTTAGTAGCGTGACCTAATTTCCATACTATGACGTCACGGACCCCTGTAGTTAGGGAGAAACACATCTCGAATGGCTACGAGAATAAGACTTTTTAGTGTCCCTAAAACCCACATTAAAATGCTAATATCTCATTAACGGCTGAAAAGTTATAAGAAATATTTTGCAGACACGTTTTTTTAAGCATTATATTACAGAAAACAAGTATTGAAACGGTTTCTGTGATTGACCCCAAAACCTCTTCAGTTGGTCTTTAAAAAGAGACCGCCAGCAGACAACGGCTTTGTCTGCACGAATTTGGGAAAATATGCAGGTCGCAACTGGGTTTGCGTAGTTATGTGAAACACTGCACTCAGCCGTAATCCTTGGAATTGAAGGCAAAAAAACAGCCAATATTATCATTATACAAAACTTATGTCTGAAAATAATGTGCAGGGATTACACAAAAAAATTAATCTCATTGTCATTACTTTCTTTCTAATCCTAAGAATAGTCTCCCTTTTAAATGTTTGACTATTAGGGCCTACTGAGTTTAGGTTTAATTGTAAATTTAGTTTCATTTTTTGTATATAAACATTGTTATTGCTGAATTCACTACAAAAATAAATTAAGCTAATGGCAACCTTGTGCCTCCATGCAGTCAGACAATATTAGACACTTCAAGCTTTAGACTACTCAAAGCAAGGTGAGAGTCTCCTCTACATCCAGTCTATTTCTTTACTTATTCATTAAGTTTGTTACCCACTAAATCTAGGTGAACCATGTCTGTTGATGGAAAAGCTAAAACATAATTCCATTTTTGACCACAGTTTTGGAATTTTACTGAAACATTTAAATGCAGCCATATGCCTGTTGTGCCTCCATGGGCGTAGCTAGCAATTTTCCACCGTTTAAGGGGGGGGGCAGAGGGCTTGACCTCTTTGGGGGCCCCTGCATTTTACGTAATATTTAATTTTATTAATTAAAAAACACTCATTTGGGGCCCCGCTCAAGTAAGGACACATAGGGATTTTCAAATTCTTCCCCTCCTCCCTCCGCCCTAGCTACGCCCCTGTGCCTCCTATATTTACATTCTTGTCTACTGAAGATATAATTTTGTAAATCTATTTTTTTCCTGCAACTCAATTAGAACAGATGTTTAATAATTGTCATTTATATTTTTATTTTTATCTTAGAAGCAAATCGTAATTTCTTCATAGAGCACAGCTATGTGAATTGTATAGATATCGATGTTCTTAGGCAGCAATTCATTTGTCAACAAACAAGTTATGTGAGATTGTAAAACTCTTTAAAGTAGATTTAATATCTCGATAAAAGAAAAAAATGATATAATCAATGAAACTACATTTCTTTCCTAGCAGTCGGAGGTTTGTTTCATTCATTTGCGTTAGATACCTAGCATGTAAAACAATTTTTTTAGCCTGCTTTAAGTCATCGCCAACCGTTGAATCTTCCTGTTTCTATTTTTTTAAAAAATAAATTGTATTTAAGAGCTTAACCCCTGGAACAATAACAAACCCCTTTCGAAATCCAACGAACTTTAGTTTACAACTAGAGTCTAACCTCGTTTTCATCATTTTTCACAAAACTGTTGAAAGATGACATTATTTTTGGCATGGGTTCGTCTTTTATTTACAACTAGTCGACCGGCGGCGTAGCATACGCCGCTATTTTGCAGGGCCGGCCTTAGGCGCCTGCAACCTATGCGACCGCAGTGGGCCCCGCACTTTCATAGGACCCGCTCTAATTCAAGGTGTAGAAAATATGAAATGAAACCATTTTATAACTTAAAAGAGATTTCCCGCGCCCTCCTGTCGATTTACCAGGAGAACTTTCATAGGACCCGCGCTTTCATAAGACCCGCACTTTCATAGGACCTGCGCTAATTCAAGGTGCATAAATTAATTAATAGTGGGGTGTCATTCAATATGGAAAACGACAATCTTACGAGCGGCATTATGCATCTTCCGTAGTTGTGTAATCTGGTGAAAGAAGCTTCTCGCACCTCAAACTAATGAAAAATTACTTGAGGTAAACAATTCTCAAATATAGATTGAAACATTTGTTAATTCTTGCTATTGGGCGTGATCTATGTAGGAAACAGAATTCTTATGATATACTGTATGACTTTGCTACACGCAAGGCACGTAAAGTAATTCTGTACGTAGTAAAGAATGAATAAAATGCAAAGACGAATTTATTTTCTAAAACAAACTTTTAAATTTCACTTATTATCCTTTTCTCTACTCAAACTTGGCCACGAGAAATCCATTTCGCATAGGGCCCCCACAATTGGTAAGTCCTGCCCTGCTATTTACACACACATATATATATATACTTAGTAGATTACCTAGATTAGTTCCTAGTCCAAACCTCCCGCTGGACAAAGGGGTTGTGGGAGCGGGCAGAGTTTGATACATTTAAAAGACAGTCCATCGCGCAGCCAGCCATCCGTAGTGTGAACACTACTCTTGTTTTCTCGTGGATTATTCGCAAAGTGATCTTTCCTTTACTTCTTACTACTCGACAAAACTCTTGAGGGAAGAAGTGAATTATATATATGTATAGATTTTACAATTAGATTCAAATAGAAATGAAATTGCGGGCTAAAATTTTCATGTGAATCATATCTTACAAGGTGAATAGTGAATAGATCTGTTCTTTATTCTATACTACTTATGAAGTCACTGTAGCGTCCAACCACTAATGGTTTCCTATACGTCGTCATAAGCTACATAACTAGACAATTTTGAAATAATATTTCATCACTAACAGAAAAAAAAGTGTGATGTTGCTTGTTCAGGCTGTCTTGAGGTCAACTATGGATGACTGTTGAATTTCAACCAATTACTCTGCAAGCGTTTGGGTGTAATTGTTCGGGTGTATTCCGTGTAGTTGAACAACAAGCCAGATAAACAATAAACATCTGTTTTAACTAGTGAAGAGATGTAGTCAACACTGATGAACAACTTCACATATATTTATTCTAATAAAAGGCCACAGTAGAAGTCTCTGTCACTAAACACGTCGTTACCCTGGAGTATTCTATCGCTAACTGATTTTCCGGTTTTTTCTAAGAGGCCACTAAAACATATCCTGCTTCGCCGTTTTTTTGTTTTTAATATTGTTTTAATAATAGATTTTTAAAATTGTATTTGAATATTCTTAAATTATGTTTGGATGGGTGAAGTTCGTGTGTGTTCGTGAAGCCGACTTGATTTCATAACCTCATCTGAAAAGGCCGTCATTCAAAGTAGAACGTACTTTTTTATCTCGTGGCAATTCACTAAAACTCTTTGTATATATTGTATTACATACCAGTGAGTTTTCGTAACAACACTTTATCAATGTTTTTTATTTTAAAAAAAGGTAAAATTATTCTATTTGAATGTTAGCTTTAACTTTTTTTTAAATTAACATTTACATATCATTATATATTAACATATGTAGTATAAAATAAACTATAATCTAAAAGGCGTATTACCTACTTTGTTTATCAAATCTAAAAAGGTTTATGCGCGCAAGATCTAAGGACACTAGATACTCTCCGATTACAGCAAAAGAGTAAGAATTTTAAAATAGAGAATGGGATTTCCGAACTCCATTTTTAACGCTGTTTCTGTTCTTAAATTAGAAACAAGAAAACTATAGTTTGTCTATATTTAGTTTTTCAACTTTAATTTTTAAGAATTTTAAAATTTGTTTTGTTTCAGTGCACCTTTAGTTTCTTCTTTCCACCTTTATGCCCAGCGCCCCCTTTCGTGCCCATCGCCCCCCCTACCGCCCCTTTGGCTCCCAGCACCCCCCCCCCCCAAATTCTCGAAAACGCCCTCCAGGGGGCGATAGCGCCCCGTTGAAGACCACTGATTTAGAGAATAAAAACATTTCATATTAAATTAATACAATGGCTTAGTGGTAAAGCGCTTGGCTTCCGAACCAAGGGTCCTGGTGTGTGTGTGTGTGTGTGTGTGATGGGGGTACCTGGGAGGGGGTTATATGTTATTGTAATACTAGCTAAAGAGTTATCCTCAATTTTATGAACAATAATTTGCGATCATAATTTTTCGGAACCTCGTCAAAATAGCGCGGACTAAATAGCGACGACATAATAGCGCCGACAAAATAGCGCAGAAAAAAAATACTTTAGTTATTTTGAAAGAAATACTTTAGATATTGTAAAATATGAATAGAGCCATTTTATTGTTTTTTGTTTTAATGTTATCGTAATGTTTCAGTCATTTTGCAAGAAACACTTTAGATATCTTAAAACATAAATAAGCAAAAATCATAATAAGGTAAAATAAATAATTTCAAAATATAGCATTTATTTACGTTATAAAAGTGTACTTCGAAAACACGCAAAGAACCTTGTGAAATTTGCACACACACACACACACACAAACTTTCACACAGTTAAATTGTAAGAAATGTCACGTAGAAATTCCATCACTGTGAAAAAGGGAATAATATAATTTAATGTACTCTCGGTTCTCTGCAAATATGGCATAATTTCAGATCTATTAATATTGAAAAAATAGAGACATGAACAAAAAGGATGCCCATTACATTAAACTACTAATAATCCGGTACTTTTACACACATCATCGCGCTATTTTGTCGGCGCTATTTTGACGGGTTACCAATTTATCAATATAATATAATATAATATAATATAATATAATATAATATAATATAATATAATATAATATAATATAATATAATATAATATAATATAATATAATATAATATAATATAATAGTTGTGGAAAGAAAGATTACTTGTTCTCCCCCACCCCTTTTTTTGAAGCCATGCTCACTGTCGCCGCGAAAGTTTAGTGGGATAACTTTAGTCCGACTTGCTGAAACAAATAGTTATCTTTTTATGGCTTTTGCGTGGTGTCCCGCATGGTTGGGCCTCAAAGAGAATTATATGTATAAATTTTTTACTTAAAAAAAAAAGAATGAAAGTATTTAGTATGTATTGAGTATAATTCAAAACATTTAATAAGCAGTGTTTTTTATCATAGAAATAATAATAATAATAACGTTTCATTTAATATTAAATTATAACTTAGCTTGCGCACCAACGCTTCTGATGCGCACCAGCGCACTGCTCAATACGAGCGATAAACGACACGTTAAGATCGGTTGAAGTGATCAGATAGGTGTTCTGACTACCCGGAACAAAGAACCGTCCTTTCAGCTACCAAAGGACTTGATTAAAGACCTGGGGCGGCACTGCAAGTGTGTTGGTGGCCTGTACTAAGGTTTGAGATCGGAGGATTCCAATTCCCGTCACCTTAGCGTGGCGCCTCCGTGGAAACGTTTAGTAGTGGAACTAGATAGATTAAGTACGGGTAGCGAACTAGGCCCCTGCAGTATACCTTGGCTGAGCTTCTTTTTTTTTTATCTCACTGGGGCTGGAACTAATAGCCAGCACCCCAGTTCAACAAGGGGGCCGTCATCAGTTAGCCGTTAAGCTGGATTGGCAGACACGGTGGCGGTTACAATGTAGGAGTATGAGACAAGCTCCCCATGGTTAGCGCTGACCTCGAACACTTTTAGCGAGTTGACTCAGGACAGGGAGCGGTGCGTTGTGTACGTGGTACGGTCTACTTTCTAGCCAGTCTATGGCCACTATTACTGGGAGCCCTCAGACAGGACCGGGGTGAAGAGCCCCATGTCAAGGCCTGTTGGTTGGATAAAAACCTTTGTAACAATCAATGGGATAACGGCATCCTACTGGACTGGTGAAACTAAAGACAAGACTCCATCAGTGGCGTAGCAGGGTACCTGTGGGCCCGGGTTCAGGAATGAGAAGTTGGGTCCCCTCTTATAGTGTGACTGAACCCAAACTGTGCCCTTCTGCATCAAATGAGAGTGTACATGTCAATGAGAACAAGTTTCTACACCAGACAGTACACAAGGTACACCTGTTTCTCACGGGGTAAAGGAGTACAATGTCCTCAAGCTTTGGATCTGTCCTGTCTTGTCCAGTCTTGTCTTGTCCTGTCTTGCATTGTGTGTGTTGTCTGATACTACTTCATTTATTCTAATAAGGTTCCCCTTTCAGACCTTGTGGTCTGTAGGGCAGACGATGTAAGGGTCATCTGTTTCTGTGGCCTACGGTTATCGAGGGTGTCATGTGGCCAGTACAACGACCAACCGCTTTAACTTTTCCCCAAACAAATGTCAGGTACCCATTGTAGCTGGGTGGACTCAGAGGCGCCCAAGGATCCCTAAAATTTAAAATCCCAGTCTTCACCAGGATTGGAACCCGAGAACCGGGGTGGTGAAGCCAATCGCTTTGTCTCTCAGCCAGCGCGCCTCCACTTATTCTAATGCGAGTCCGAACACATCCAAGGAACACAATGAACTATAACATGTTTGATAAAACTTATGAAGACTTCAACGGATGTTTATTTAAAGATGGGGATGATATTCTTGTCTATCTATTTAATTAGCGGTCTATTCACTATCCATCTTTCTACAAGCCCTAGCCATATTCCTCTTCAATCATGTATCCGTATTCTGCAACGTCATTCGTCTGTCTCACTGCAGTCACTACTTTTACCGTCTCTAAAAACAATGCACAATATATTTATTTACAAAACTAACATAATGTACGGACTCGGAGCTACAAGCTGAATCTTCAGAAATTCTGAATGTGTATTGGTCCGATTTGGTCGTCACACGATTATTACTGCATTATACATCCCATAGCGCATTTTTTTGTCTTACTTTAAATTAGTATCGTTTAGTTAGGTGACGTTGGTTTTTAAAGCACCTTTGTAAAGAAGTTAATGTTCATTCTAGTGAGTAGAAAGTAGAGTGTAGTGTCACGCTTGGTTTCACAAAGGTTTGTTACTTCAAATAATTGAAAGACATAGTGTTTAAATGTTTGTCTTTTTAATATTTGCACAATTATTAAAAAAATAATTTTAAATTACTGGTAATTCACAGTGATAAAAAAAATTGCATTTCTGTTAAGATTTGATATGACCATTTTGAAGAGATTTGCTTAGGAAGAAAATATTGTACAGTTAAATAAATAATTTACGTGTAATATTTACTCAGCACTACTTTAAAATGAATTTATTTCTCTTCTGGGATACGCTGTTAATTATTAATCCTAATATTAATCCATTGGTAACGTAAAATCTATAAATGTTATGGTCTTGTATTTGATTCCACTTGTTCTCTTATCGAAAAGAAATGTTGAAAGTCTCTAAGTAATACTTTAACAAATAATTAGTTTTGGGGAGATATTGAAATACACGCTAATGATGCATCCTCCATTTTAGAAGAAAAAAATCCGATCATATTTTATTAATAAGACTAACATAAAAATTTATGATAATATTGCTCTATTGCCAGATTACAAACCTGCTGTTCAATACAGAATTATGGGGAAAAAAAACTAAAACTAAAATTATACATATAAGCCAACCTATATCTTCATTTATCCCTTAGTCTGTTGAATGGTTGGGGTACCACACACAATTTCTTGACCGTTATAAAAGACAAAGTTATAAAGTTCTCTCTTGATTTATGTAGTCTTTGACTCGCGTCACGTGACAATGAACATAAAGGAACACTGTGGAGATCATTTCCCTATAAGATTGAAATGAAGTCTCGATAGGTTCCAATACACTCAGTTCATTTTTAGTATGGTTTTTTTTTGTGTAAGGAGGGCGCGGAGGTGATGTGGTTTGTGACATAATAATTCAAACAAGGAAACGAATTATTGCACTAGTATATAAAATACACGATCTCATTTATTATACAAAAATGTTTATGGCAATCAGAAGTATGGTAGGTTATCGCATATCCGTATGTTCTTGGTACCAAATATGGTCAGAGTAAAAAAAAAACAACAACAAGGAAATGTCCAAAACAAAAGAAAGAAACAAATTTATTTTCTGTGCTTTGTCTTCACGTGCAGAGTGGAATGTGTTTCTGAGTGACATACATTGTTTGGCAACCTTGACGTAGAGCCTCGAGGCGGGCTAATCCTAAGGGTAGCTATGTTGTGTCCAATGAACACTAGATGTCAGTACGGAAACCTTCTTCATGAGACGCCTCTCCTACATGTCCTTAATAGAAAAAAGAACAATAAATAATCAAGCATAAAATAAGAAATCGTTAAAGGAGGGTTTCTATGAGGGAAAGACTGCAAATTTATAGCCATATGTATGATTTATTTCCTCTTTCCTACTTTACTTATTTTGAATAATATCAGTAGTTAATACATTTATTGTTTCTTTTCATTAACTTATTCATGGTTAGCTAGAGAGCAATGTTTCAACATGATCTGAAATATGGGAAGTGGGAGAAATAACTTGTACAAAATGTGTACTAGACAGACGGAGTCAGTTCATATAGAAGTGGGAGAAATAACTTGTACAAAATGTGTACTAGACATACGGATTCAGTTAATATAGAAGTGGGAGAAATAACTTGTACAAAATGTGTACTAGACAGACGGAGTCAGTTCATATAGAAGTGGGAGAAATAACTTGTACAAAATGTGTACTGGACAGACGGATTCAGTTAATATAGAAGTGGGAGAAATAACTTGTACAAAATGTGTACTGTACAGACGGAGTCAGTTAATATAGAAGTGGGAGAAATAACTTGTACAAAATGTGTACTGTACAGACGGAGTCAGTTAATATAGAAGTGGGAGAAATAACTTGTGCAAAATGTGTACTGTACAGACGGAGTCAGTTAATATAGAAGTGGGAGAAATAACTTGTACAAAATGTGTACTGTACAGACGGAGTCAGTTCATATAGAAGTGGGAGAAATAACTTGTACAAAATGTGTACTGTACAGACGGAGTCAGTTCATATAGAAGTGGGAGAAATAACCTGTACAAAATGTGTACTGGACAGAATGAGTCAGTTAATATAGAAGTGGGAGAAAAAACCTGTACAAAATGTGTACTGTACAGACGGAGTCAGTTCATATAGAAGTGGGAGAAATAACCTGTACAAAATGTGTACTGGACAGACGGAGTCAGTTCATATAGAAGTGGGAGAAATAACCTGTACAAAATGTGTACTGGACAGAATGAGTCAGTTAATATAGAAGTGGGAGAAAAAACCTGTACAAAATGTGTACTGTACAGACGGAGTCAGTTAATATAGAAGTGGGAGAAATAACTTGTACAAAATGTGTACTGTAAAGACGGAGTCAGTTAATATAGAAGTGGGAGAAATAACTTGTACAAAATGTGTACTGTACAGACGGAGTCAGTTAATATAGAAGTGGGAGAAATAACTTGTACAAAATGTGTACTGTACAGACGGAGTCAGTTAATATAGAAGTGGGAGAAATAACTTGTACAAAATGTGTACTGTACAGAATGAGTCAGTTAATATAGAAGTGGGAGAAATAACCTGTACAAAATGTGTACTGTACAGACGGAGTCAGTTAATATAGAAGTGGGAGAAATAACTTGTACAAAATGTGTACTGTAAAGACGGAGTCAGTTAATATAGAAGTGGGAGAAATAACTTGTACAAAATGTGTACTGTACAGACGGAGTCAGTTAATATAGAAGTGGGAGAAATAACTTGTACAAAATGTGTACTGTACAGACGGAGTCAGTTAATATAGAAGTGGGAGAAATAACTTGTACAAAATGTGTACTGTACAGACGGAGTCAGTTCATATAGAAGTGGGAGAAATAACCTGTACAAAATGTGTACTGTACAGACGGAGTCAGTTAATATAGAAGTGGGAGAAATAACCTGTACAAAATGTGTACTGTACAGACGGAGTCAGTTAATATAGAAGTGGGAGAAATAACTTGTACAAAATGTGTACTGTACAGACGGAGTCAGTTAATATAGAAGTGGGAGAAATAACTTGTACAAAATGTGTACTGTACAGACGGAGTCAGTTAATATAGAAGTGGGAGAAATAACTTGTACAAAATGTGTACTGAACAGACGGAGTCAA
This sequence comes from Biomphalaria glabrata, assembly GCF_947242115.1. Taxonomy (NCBI): domain Eukaryota; kingdom Metazoa; phylum Mollusca; class Gastropoda; family Planorbidae; genus Biomphalaria; species Biomphalaria glabrata. The sequence goes on along the minus strand of NC_074722.1, from coordinate 15,273,917 downwards.
TTAATATAGAAGTGGAAGAAATAACCTGTACAAAATGTGTACTGTACAGACGGAGTCAGTTAATATAGAAGTGGGAGAAATAACCTGTACAAAATGTGTACTGTACAGACGGAGTCAGTTAATATAGAAGTGGGAGAAATAACTTGTACAAAATGTGTACTGTACAGACGGAGTCAGTTAATATAGAAGTGGGAGAAATAACTTGTACAAAATGTGTACTGTACAGACGGAGTCAGTTAATATAGAAGTGGGAGAAATAACTTGTACAAAATGTGTACTGTACAGACGGAGTCAGTTAATATAGAAGTGGGAGAAATAACTTGCACAAAATGTGTACTGTACAGACGGAGTCAGTTAATATAGAAGTGGGAGAAATAACTTGTACAAAATGTGTACTGTACAGACGGAGTCAGTTAATATAGAAGTGGGAGAAATAACTTGCACAAAATGTGTACTGTACAGACGGAGTCAGTTAATATAGAAGTGGGAGAAATAACTTGTACAAAATGTGTACTGTACAGACGGAGTCAGTTAATATAGAAGTGGGAGAAATAACTTGTACAAAATGTGTACTGTACAGACGGAGTCAGTTCATATAGAAGTGGGAGAAATAACTTGTACAAAATGTGTACTGTACAGACGGAGTCAGTTCATATAGAAGTGGGAGAAATAACTTGTACAAAATGTGTACTGTACAGACGGAGTCAGTTCATATAGAAGTGGGAGAAATAACCTGTACAAAATGTGTACTGTACAGACGGAGTCAGTTCATATAGAAATGGGAGAAATAACCTGTACAAAATGTGTACTGGACAGACGGAGTCAGTTAATATAGAAGTGGGAGAAATAACCTGTACAAAATGTGTACTGTACAGACGGAGTCAGTTAATATAGAAGTGGGAGAAATAACTTGTACAAAATGTGTACTGTACAGACGGAGTCAGTTAATATAGAAGTGGGAGAAATAACTTGTACAAAATGTGTACTGGACAGAATGAGTCAGTTAATATAGAAGTGGGAGAAATAACTTGTACAAAATGTGTACTGGACAGACGGAGTCAGTTAATATAGAAGTGGGAGAAATAACTTGTACAAAATGTGTACTGTACAGACGGAGTCAGTTAATATAGAAGTGGGAGAAATAACTTGTACAAAATGTGTACTGGACAGAATGAGTCAGTTAATATAGAAGTGGGAGAAATAACTTGTACAAAATGTGTACTGTAAAGACGGAGTCAGTTAATATAGAAGTGGGAGAAATAACTTGTACAAAATGTGTACTGGACAGACGGAGTCAGTTCATATAGAAGTGGGAGAAATAACCTGTACAAAATGTGTACTGGACAGAATGAGTCAGTTAATATAGAAGTGGGAGAAAAAACCTGTACAAAATGTGTACTGTACAGACGGAGTCAGTTCATATAGAAGTGGGAGAAATAACCTGTACAAAATGTGTACTGGACAGACGGAGTCAGTTCATATAGAAGTGGGAGAAATAACCTGTACAAAATGTGTACTGGACAGAATGAGTCAGTTAATATAGAAGTGGGAGAAAAAACCTGTACAAAATGTGTACTGTACAGACGGAGTCAGTTAATATAGAAGTGGGAGAAATAACTTGTACAAAATGTGTACTGTAAAGACGGAGTCAGTTAATATAGAAGTGGGAGAAATAACTTGTACAAAATGTGTACTGTACAGACGGAGTCAGTTAATATAGAAGTGGGAGAAATAACTTGTACAAAATGTGTACTGTACAGACGGAGTCAGTTAATATAGAAGTGGGAGAAATAACTTGTACAAAATGTGTACTGTACAGAATGAGTCAGTTAATATAGAAGTGGGAGAAATAACCTGTACAAAATGTGTACTGTACAGACGGAGTCAGTTAATATAGAAGTGGGAGAAATAACTTGTACAAAATGTGTACTGTAAAGACGGAGTCAGTTAATATAGAAGTGGGAGAAATAACTTGTACAAAATGTGTACTGTACAGACGGAGTCAGTTAATATAGAAGTGGGAGAAATAACTTGTACAAAATGTGTACTGTACAGACGGAGTCAGTTAATATAGAAGTGGGAGAAATAACTTGTACAAAATGTGTACTGTACAGACGGAGTCAGTTCATATAGAAGTGGGAGAAATAACCTGTACAAAATGTGTACTGTACAGACGGAGTCAGTTAATATAGAAGTGGGAGAAATAACCTGTACAAAATGTGTACTGTACAGACGGAGTCAGTTAATATAGAAGTGGGAGAAATAACTTGTACAAAATGTGTACTGTACAGACGGAGTCAGTTAATATAGAAGTGGGAGAAATAACTTGTACAAAATGTGTACTGTACAGACGGAGTCAGTTAATATAGAAGTGGGAGAAATAACTTGTACAAAATGTGTACTGAACAGACGGAGTCAATTAATATAGAAGTGGAAGAAATAACCTGTACAAAATGTGTACTGTACAGACGGAGTCAGTTAATATAGAAGTGGGAGAAATAACCTGTACAAAATGTGTACTGTACAGACGGAGTCAGTTAATATAGAAGTGGGAGAAATAACTTGTACAAAATGTGTACTGTACAGACGGAGTCAGTTAATATAGAAGTGGGAGAAATAACTTGTACAAAATGTGTACTGTACAGACGGAGTCAGTTAATATAGAAGTGGGAGAAATAACTTGTACAAAATGTGTACTGTACAGACGGAGTCAGTTAATATAGAAGTGGGAGAAATAACTTGCACAAAATGTGTACTGTACAGACGGAGTCAGTTAATATAGAAGTGGGAGAAATAACTTGTACAAAATGTGTACTGTACAGACGGAGTCAGTTAATATAGAAGTGGGAGAAATAACTTGCACAAAATGTGTACTGTACAGACGGAGTCAGTTAATATAGAAGTGGGAGAAATAACTTGTACAAAATGTGTACTGTACAGACGGAGTCAGTTAATATAGAAGTGGGAGAAATAACTTGTACAAAATGTGTACTGTACAGACGGAGTCAGTTCATATAGAAGTGGGAGAAATAACTTGTACAAAATGTGTACTGTACAGACGGAGTCAGTTCATATAGAAGTGGGAGAAATAACTTGTACAAAATGTGTACTGTACAGACGGAGTCAGTTCATATAGAAGTGGGAGAAATAACCTGTACAAAATGTGTACTGTACAGACGGAGTCAGTTCATATAGAAATGGGAGAAATAACCTGTACAAAATGTGTACTGGACAGACGGAGTCAGTTAATATAGAAGTGGGAGAAATAACCTGTACAAAATGTGTACTGTACAGACGGAGTCAGTTAATATAGAAGTGGGAGAAATAACTTGTACAAAATGTGTACTGTACAGACGGAGTCAGTTAATATAGAAGTGGGAGAAATAACTTGTACAAAATGTGTACTGGACAGAATGAGTCAGTTAATATAGAAGTGGGAGAAATAACTTGTACAAAATGTGTACTGGACAGACGGAGTCAGTTAATATAGAAGTGGGAGAAATAACTTGTACAAAATGTGTACTGTACAGACGGAGTCAGTTAATATAGAAGTGGGAGAAATAACTTGTACAAAATGTGTACTGGACAGAATGAGTCAGTTAATATAGAAGTGGGAGAAATAACTTGTACAAAATGTGTACTGTAAAGACGGAGTCAGTTAATATAGAAGTGGGAGAAATAACTTGTACAAAATGTGTACTGGACAGACGGAGTCAGTTAATATAGAAGTGGGAGAAATAACTTGTACAAAATGTGTACTGTACAGACAGAGTCAGTTAATATAGAAGTGGGAGAAATAACTTGTACAAAATGTGTACTGGACAGACGGAGTCAGTTAATATAGAAGTGGGAGAAATAACTTGTACAAAATGTGTACTGTACAGACAGAGTCAGTTAATATAGAAGTGGGAGAAATAACTTGTACAAAATGTGTACTGGACAGACGGATTCAGTTAATATAGAAGTGGGAGAAATAACCTGTACAAAATGTGTACTAGACAGACGGAGTCAGTTAATATAGAAGTGGGAGAAATAACCTGTACAAAATATGTTTCTAAAAAAAATTATTTGACTTACGTAAATAGAGATTTCTAAAAGAAAAGGTTCAAAAACATGAGATTCAAATTTAGATATTTTTTGTTTTTAGTTCTTTTGCAATGCAATAATATTTTTTTTTCAACTTATCTAATTTCACACACACACGCACACACACACACACACACACACATACACACGCACACGCACACACATACATACACACATACTAAAAGTAATGACAGTCCAGCAATGAGCTCATCCATGACTTCTACTTGGATGCGGTGGGCTGACTTGGGTTACTCAGATAATGGATGTTTTTCTTCAGACTGTGCCAATGACTGACCTTTAATTGTGGTAGCTTTTTCATTTAACGCCATAGTTGCTTGGGTCAGAGTCGGACAACTAGTTTTAAAAAAGAAAACAATATTAAAATAAAGAGTCAACACTTGAATGTACTTAAAACAAGAACAATATGAAAACATAAAAAGAAAACAAAGCTTATAGTAAATGTTGTTGTATTAATTAGTTTGGATTAGTCATGTATTCATAAGCATAATAGACCTAGACATAATAAATCTGTGTGAATAGAAATATTTGTACTAATTGTTTTAGTTAGCTTTAAGCTTTCCCAATGCGCTCTGATCCTATCACTTGTCTGGACCTGGTGTTAAAGTGGGAGGGAAGAAGAGGGAATCTTGGTGAAGGTTTACATGATCGATTTTTTTTTAAATGCATAAACAAAATGCTCCATAAGAGCTCAAGGGGAGTAATAGTCAAGTACTATTGTTGTTCAAGATACCAAACACAATAATATTTTTAAATATATTATTGATTCATTTACTGCAGTGATTCCCAAAGTGGTCTATGTAGACTCATAGACTAATATAGACCCCCAGGTGTCTACGAAGACTTCCAAGGGGTCTACGAAAGTGAAAAAAACAAATTGGGGGTCTATGAGATGTCCACGGGGGTCTACGATAATAGATGTCATTTAAGCAGGTCGTGACTTTAATTTTCACATCCCATTAATGTAACTCTTCATAATAATATATAATTTATACCTTTAAATAATTATTATTCTATTCAAACGAAAAATTGTTGTATTTAATTTCAATAATTATTTAAATAAATTAATTTTGTCTACATGTAAGTAATGTTTAGCAAAAATAAATGTAAACTGTATAGAGTTGATTATTTCACACCGGCGTAGCATACGCCGCTATTTTGCAGGGCCGGACTTAGGCCACTGCAACCTATGCGACCGCAGTGGGCCCGCACTTTCATAGGACCCGCGCTAAATCTAGGTGTATAAATTATTACATTAAATCATTTTATAACTTACGACAGATTTCCCGCGGCCTCCTGTCGATTAACCAGGATCTCCTGGAAATCTCCTGAAATTGCAAAACATACGAAAAAGCCCTGGAATATCCAGAAACTATTAAAATCTTTTGAAAACTCATACAAGTCTCCCGAAATATATACACACAAATTGTCATTGTCGTGTGTCATTCAATTTGAAAAACGCCAATCCTACGCGTGACAAAAAATAAAAAATAACGGCATTATGCCATTGTGGAATCTAGTGAATGAAGCTTCTCGAGCTTTAAGCTAATGAAGAATAACTTGAGTTCAACAATTCTCATAGATAGATTGAAACATTTGATAATTCTTGCTATTGAGCGTGATCTATGTAGGAAACAGAATTATTATGATATACTGTGTGACTTTGCAACACGCAAGGCTCGTAAAATAATTCTGTACGTAGTAAAGAATGGATAAAATGCAAAGACGAATTTATTTTCTAATACAAACTCTTAATTTTCACTTATTATCCTCTTCCCTACCCAAACTTGGCCACGAGAAATCCGTTTCGCATTGTGCCCCACAATTGTTAAGTCCGGCCCTGCTATTTAGTGGCATGTAAATATACATAGTAGATTACTTGTTCTCTTTCCATGACTTCTTGGTCACAATGGTTAAGTCCGGCGCTGCTATTTAGTGTTTGTAAAATGTTTGCTTGTAAAATGTTTTACATGTTTCGGATGTTCCTTTAGAGTTGACGATAGTTTACTTCCTAGTCCAAACCTCCCCAGGACGAAGGGGGTGGGAGCGGGCAGTGTTTGGCAGTCCAGCGCGCAGCCATTCATATCGACGTGTGAATACACACTTGTTATCCCTCCCCCCCCTCTTGTTTTTTCATGTGGTAACTATCAGCAGAAATAAGAGAGTAATCCTTCCTTTACTTCTTCTTCTCGTCCAAACTCTTGAGGGAAAAGGAGAATTATATATATATATTGCTCATTCATTCCTTATAAAACATGCCGATTGCCCTTTTTTTATGACGATATGAAACTAAGTACGCTGGAGGATCATCTGAGACCATGTCACCCTGATAAAAAGATTAGAAAAACTTTCAAACATTTAAAGATAAAGTTCAGAAGAGACCCACATCTTCGACATCATATAGAGAAGATGATGGTGTGTGGGCGTCTTACAATATCTGTTTACTTATAGCAAAATAGGGTGGTATTGGTTACGCGCTTGTCTTCCGATCCTGGGGTCCTGGGTTCGAATCTCGGTGAATTTTGAATTTCAGGATTTTATGCATCCCTTGAGTCCACCTAACTCTCATGGGTACCTGACTTAAGTTAGGAAAAGTCAAGGCTGTTGGTCGTTGTGCTGCCCACATGACACCTTGCTCGTTAACCGTTGGCCAAAGAAACAGAAGATCTCAATATCATCACAAGGTCTGAAAGGGGAACTTTACTTTTTTAAGACAAAATGCCGAAAACACTAAAGCTTAAACATCGATTTTACCAGCCCTTGTAGTTTTAAAAACTGTTTTACACAAACCCACATCTGATATTAAAAGAATTGCTTTAAGCAACACTACAGTTCAATGACATGTCGGTGGCATGAGTTTTAAAATTAAAAGCTTATTATGTATTTTTTAGCAAACGACATATAAACAGTTTGGGATCAGCAGAGGCTCTGACAGGGTGTTATGTTTGAATATAGTTGCAAGGCCGCAGAGGTTTAAATTCAGTTTTACTTCTGCCATCGAAGCTTGCTGGCTTTGCCCCTTCTCCAGTTTGTGATAACATCTTTGAGCCACACGTGAAAGATTAAGAAATACACGATAAACTGCTCTTTGCGAAAACGTTTACAATGATAATTAAGGCAAAGTAATTAACTAATTAATATTTAATGTTTGAAGCACTACTTCATAGAACAACAAATTCCTATTTGAAATATAATATCCGTAGCAACGGATGATAAACCTGCAAAAAGACATTTCCAGTGTGTTTGGTGATTCCAGTAATACATATTAATTTTTATTTACTTGGTTTCAATTTGAACTTTATCAATAAAAAAAGATAAATCTCTAGAGCTTCGTATGTAGCTTTAAATTACTTTTTCACTTTTTAACTATCTTCAGATAGATATTAGTTTTTAAAAAATGTTGATGAATTTGAAAAAAAATTAAATTTAAAAGTTAAACAGGGCTCTACAGAAAACCAGAAAACATGTCAAGGGGTCTACGAGACAAAAAAGTTTGGGAACCACTTCTTAATGTCATCAACTATAAATTATTATGCGAAATGTCAACTTGATCTGAGAATGGGAAAAGGGAAAAAAAACTAGTAGCAAACAAAAGAGGGGAATTACTTCACATTTACCGCCACATATCTCAATAGCTAGCATCTATTTTGTTTGTTCGCTACCAAACAAAATAATCAATTACCAAAAACTAATTAACAAATTGATTAATTTTTTAAAATTGATTCATGTTTTGTTAGATACAATAAATAATTGTGTAAGGTCTCAACTTGATCCGAGAATGGGTGTGGAAAAAATAACGTGCACAAAAGTTGTACCAGACAGAAAGACAGACAGACAGAGCGACTTAAAATTAGCTTTATAATGATTTTTTTAAAAAACATTTTGTGTGATGAGCACTTTGCTCTACGGAAGTGAAAGATGGTCTACCTACTCATGGCAGGAAAAAAAAAGCTAATGTCTTCCACCTCCGATGTCTATGGCGGACTTTAATAAAGATAAAGTAACCAGTGAGGAAGTGCTACGAAGAGCAGGGTGCCAACTCATCCGCTGTCTTATCAGCAGCAGACGCCTTGGCTGGCTTGGTCACGTTCATAGAAAGCCAGTAGGTCAATTTCCACAAGACATTCTGTATGGCGATCTAACAGAAGGCAGGAGAGCTGCTGGTCGCCCACTTTTAACGTATACGGATGTATGCACACGCGACATGAGGCTCTCAAAAATCGACACTAGCAGCTAGGAAAAAGTGGCAGACAGATCCACATGGAGGTCGAGCATAAAGGAAGGTCTCGGATTGCAGATGTCATACACAACAGAAGCAGAAAGAAGATTGAAATCGCAACAGCACCTGGTGATTACATATGCCCAATCTGTGACCGAAGCTGTGTATCAAGGATTGGCCTCTTTACTCACACAAGAAGTTGTAAAGGGAAAAGATGATCTCTCCAGACGTAAAATGTCACAGACATCGAGTAAAACTGTCTATACAGGCAACAGCAATGTACTATAGAGGTGGCTGAGCGGTTTAAGTGCTTAGCTTCTAAACAAGGGCTCCTGGGTTTGATTCTCAGTGAAGACTATGATTTTGAATTTTGGAATTTTCAGGGCACAGCTGATTCCATCCAACTCTAATGGAAACCTGAATTTTATTTGGGAAAGTAGGCTAACGGCGATTGGTCGTTTCTCTGGCCACATGACACCCTGCTCGTTAACCGTTGGCCAAAATAAACAGATCGCATTAACATCATCTTACCTATAAATCACATGGTCTGAAAAGGGAACTTTATTTTTACACTTTATAAAGGTGATTCATAAAACTCTTGAAGGCTGCTCATTATCTACAAAAATTTTGTTCGTTTTTTCAGAAATACAAAAAAAAAAAAAAAAAAAAACAACACATTATAATAATGTTCCAATCAGTTTTCTTTAATGTATAAGGAAAGAGCAATATGAAAACAAACTCGTTGATACAATGAAAGTCTCTTTCACAACAAATTCTGTCTTAAGGTGTTCTCAATGCGTTCCCAAACTCGGTATTTTCTTCTAATACATTATCTTACAAAAAAACGCAGTGAGACCCATTGTGGCTTGTTGGACACCTTCGAACCCACAGGAGGAGAAAAAAGAGAGGATACCTTATGAAGGAGAACAGAAATTAAAACAAACAATTTCATGAAAGATGTTGGAAATTCATAGTCGACAGAAGCTATTATTATTCGTATCCTAAGTTTCTCAGAAGAAGATACTTTTTAGAACAGTTTCTCATTCAAATAAAATCAAAACGAAAAGTGTGTACCTACATGTCCTACACTACATGTCCTACACTACATGTCCTACATTACATATCCTACATTACATGTCCTACACTACATGTCCTACATTACATGTCCTACAATACATGTCCTACATTACATGTCCTACATTACATGTCCTACACTACATGTCCTACATTACATGTCTTACACTACATGTCCTACACTACATGTCCTACACTACATGTCCTACATTACATGTCCTACATTACATGTCCTACACTACATGTCCTACACTACATGTCCTACACTACATGTCCTACATTACATGTCCGACATTTTCGTTCAATAAATTTTAGTGGGAAACTAAGCTCCTCATGTTATTCTTTTTTTTTTAAAATCTGGATTAGACTTAAAGTCAATTAGATCAACCTGATAGCGGTAGTTTAAATTACAAAATACATTATTATATATATTTTTAAAAAGATCATTTCTTTTTTGCATAATAACTGACTGATTTGATTATTAAGCTTAATTTCAAGACGGTTATAATAATGGGGTAAAAGCATGTTTTTTAATAAAAAAAAAAGGGCAAAGTCGGTGTTAATATCTCATTTCATAAAATTACACTGAAGCCTTGTTTTAACGTTGGATCTTTCTAGAAATCAAAATCTAAGAAGTAATTTTAGCCTTGGTAAAACATTAGACATATTTTCATTCGCCTTTCGTACAACACAATATGAAACATCTTTTGTATCAACTTTGGATCTTGTTCAACGCATTTCTACAAAGCATGCACACTTAGACAGGCGTCATGAAACATACTCCACACTGGAAAGAACAAGACTAAATTATTTAGATAACAGGTGAATAGCAATAGTATCCCGAGAATATATTATTAATAAACTAATTTAAAGCAACATTTCAAAATTGTCTGAAGCTGTTCTAATCATTCTACAGAAAGCCTAGGTATTCTTTACAATGCCAAGGCTAAATAGAGCATCAACAATTCATTTCGTACATCGACTGTCGTATATCGCGCTTTGCCGGTAACATATTATGAAAAGCGATTTCCTTTTATAAACATACTATCACCTTTGTATTCTGTTAAAACATAGTGTAAATTTATAGCAACCTAAACTAGGAATCCGCAAGTAAAGAGGAAAGCGTGCAGGCCCAAGCAAACCCGCAAGTCATAAGTGTAGATGAGGGTGCTGCAATGACAATGGAGAAAATACAGAAATCTGCTCAGAACTGAACTGAATGGAAATGTGTGGATGCGGTCTTGGGGCTCACAGGATTAAACAAAACTTAACTAGATCTGACTAAATCTGTTTCTACCTTACCTGTGTCAAAGACATGGTAAATAAAAGCTGCCACAGCATTGTATAGTTTATTTGAACTAACGTGAAATCACTCAATAATGCTTTACTTTGAAAGCTTTACTATCTTGATAAAGATACGACTTGGTGTATTAGCCTTGGACTTCTTCCTTTCAGCAGACTCAAGGAACCATTATATAGGTCTTGTCATACAGACGAGTGCAGCTGTTAGTGTGTGTGTGAGTATGCTTGTGTTTGAGGGATAGGGTATGTAGATGAAATGGTGTCTCACATTTTCTACAGTATGATTCCATGTACATTTTGTAGTTTGCTTTTAGTGAATCATTTAGTCAGAATAATTAACTAAACAATTGTGCCGTAAGATTAAGACAAGCGGAGTAACTCTCGTTGACATTCCTGCATATTTTTGCTCCCCCACGTATACCACTCTCATCCTCTTGAATCATAGACATATATTAGATCTAGACTGGAAACCGGAAATAAATTCTTATCCGCGACTGATCGATTCACAGACCTATACATACATAGATTTTTATGTACGCAAACTCTTTTTTCAGGCTCTAAGGCAGCGGTTCTCAACCTTTTAAGCTCGGCGACCCCTTTTTACAACCCCCCACTCTTCCCCCACCCACACTTACACAGCAATAGAAGAATTGATAAAAAGAATCAATTTATCGATGGTCTTAGGCGTCCCTTGGCAAATCGTCAATCGACCCCCAAGGGGGTCGCGACTCACAGGTTAAGAACCCCTACTCTAAGGAGAGTCGCCCTAATCAATCTTTTCTGTCTTAGAAAAGTAATGATCTTTAGTTTTCAAAGTTTAGAAATAATGCAAAATCATTTCTCGGATATTCACGCAAAAATGTGAAACAAAGCCATTTCCTGCTTGTTTCCATTGAGATAATGTTTCAAAAATCCTAGATGGAAATAATTAATGTTGATTTAAATCATCGCCTTGATCCAACTTTAAAAAAAAATTTTCACGACATTTTTTGTAGTGCTAAAAAATGTCCATGTCCGGTCTAGATATAGTGTATATATATATAAGTCTATGTCTTGTATACATTAGCCATATAGTAAAAACAGGATAGTAAAAAAAAAAAAGATGAAACGAAAAGAGAGTAACTTCCCCTTATGCCTTACTTTATTATTGTCCTAGTCCACATTTAGAGCATTCGCCAAGAATACAGTTATCACTATTTCGTTTCTGCTAGAGAGAGAGAGAGAGAGACCTAGACAGAAATTGCGTATTGAAAAAGAAACTTGAAATCAGTCATTATGTATGGGTTTACTTGGGCACCGTACCCACTTTCGTGCAGTCTCGAATTTCGTGTACAATAGAAAATCTAATAAAACAGAGAAAAGGACTTTTAATACAGCTAAAATAAATGCGCTCATATTGGAACAAAACAAGGCGAATTAAACCCTAGTAAATGTATGCCTGCCTCAAAGTTACCATAAAAGTCAAGGGACTCTGCTGACACATTGCATCTCATAGAAGACACTCATAGAAGACACTTATAGAAGACACTCATAGAAGACACTTATAGAAGATATGCACCACTGTTTTCGAAGACTTGTCTCCATGGCAACACTTGTAATCATTGTTCGTTCGAAGCTAGGCTAAACATGAGCCCAAGGTTAGGTTTGGTTCTAAACTGCTCAATTATGGATTTTAGACTCTCGTTATAGGGGAAGCCTTTCAGCTACCAGACACTACAGGATCTATCGGAGTTTACCTCAATATTGAACTACTTATAATTTACACCTTCTTAGATTATTGTCATAGTATGTTCGTAGCCAGGCTAAGGGAAATATAGTATAGTTAAAATAAATGTTCTTTTTTAAATACAAATGTTGTTTTTTTAATTATCGTCTCAACCCTTTGCCAGATGGATAGTCCCAAAAACAGCTGCGCTAAAACCGTACCTAAAAAATCACAGCTAAAAAAGCACTCGGATAATTATTTTTTTGCTAAATAGAAAGCTTCTGTAACCAATAATTACATTAACCCCAAGACTGTGTCTGGAATCTAGAACTGGAATTTTGATAAATAAATCCCGCATTGATTAAGAGGAAATGTCTGCCTTCAATTAGTTGACTAAATGCTCAGGATAAATGTAGAAAAGCAATCTCTTCTATTCTCCTAATTTTTACCATTTCTGAAACTCTCTACGCTTCTGTCTCTTTTCCTCCCCCGCCCCCCGCACCACTAGTGACTACCCCACTATATCTTTCTCAACCTCTACATTCCCATCTTTCGTATGAAAACTATACATGTACAAAATATGACCTTGACCTGTCTACATGTAAATTGCATAACGTTGAAGTCCTTCACCTTTCCTGAGCGCTGCTCTTTTCTAACTCAAATGTCACTCGTCCTCCCTGACCTTGCTAGTTCGTTTTTGTGTAAATTTGCCGTGCACCATCGGAGCCGACCTATTCGCTAAAGTCACAGTAATTGGATCATGTTGTGACTAATTGTTCTTAATTAGCAACTTTTTTTTCGGGTTCTTTTCAACAATAAATAAATGTCAAAGGAAATAAACTGAGTAGAAAAGCTCTATTTATTAGACACTCAGACCCAATAATAGTTGCATGGTAGAGTGGATTGCGCTCTGGACTGTCGTCTTTAGGTCACGGGTTCGAACCCGGCCATCCCTATCCCACGCCTACTTGCGAGAGATATGTGCTAGGAACATCCTAAGGCAATGATTTGGTGAAAGGTCAAGGCTGATTCCAGACTTATCAGTCCACAAGGCAGTTGATGCCTAAGTTTATTTGCATTTAGGTCAATAGGTAACGATTTGCATAATTCCGGGTGTCACGTGGCATAAAGCAGCTGTTGCATTAAGTTTTTTTTTTAGATATCTGCAGCGTCAGCAGCGCAAGGTCATGGTTATGTTTTTCTCGGAACAGAGGCGTGAAAGTCCATTTTAATGCATTCATTGGTTGAATATTTGCATCACGGCGGCTAGTTAATTCCAGACCATAAAAGGAGCGATTTTGTTAGTTTCCAAATATAGAAAAAGGTAGATGATAAAAAAAAGTATTTAAAGGACGAATATAGTTAGTTAAGATATTGAACGACGACAGTAACATTATTTAATTAAATTGTATTAATTGTATATAAGTGTGTACTTTATACAAGTGATTCCTAGTTTAGAGATTTAAAGTTTGAATATATTTGTTGTTTAAATTTATAGTTTACATTTGAATCTTCGGCATCACGATATTGTTTGAGTGTTCAGTAATTTGTTTAAAAGTCAAAATCTAGACTAAATTACACCAGAAACACATTGTCTGATCAACACGATCTCATAGGTACATCAAGACATCACCACATCTAGCACTCAAATAGAAATATCGTTCATCTCATCTCTGCCTGTAGTCCCTTCTGGGGCATAGGCCACCAACCAGCTTCCTCCAGGCATCTCGGTTCTTGGCGAGTCTCTCCATCTGTTCACCTCTTGCCCATCTGCTAGGCATATGCTTCCAGATCGCGAAGCCATGTAATCCTGGGCTGTCCCAGGTTAGGGCTTGCCTTGTTATGTTGGATGCAGTTTTGCGAAGGGTGTGACCTATCCATCTCCAGCGTCTCGGAAGAATATCTACTTCAATGGGCTGCTGTTTTGTTCTTTGACACAGTTCCTCATTCGAGATCTTGTCTGGCCATCGGATCATAAAAATCTTCCTCAGGCACGTACTGGTGAATACGTGGATTTTTTTCAAGATGGTGATAGTCGTTCTCCAGGTCTCTGCTCCATAAAGTAGATTCCTACTCCACCAAGATTAGGCTCTTTAACATCATTGTTAAGCCGATACTACTTTATGGAGAAATATCGTTACACCAGGTAATTTCCAAGTTCCCATGAAAACTTACAGGATGATTGTATTAACTGAGTGAGCGATTCAAACTAAATAACTCTTAAGTTTAGTCTGTGTAAGGGGAGTGATTTCAATTAAGCAAGCCCTACCAGTTCATATCTAAACGAACATCATATGGTCACGATCAAAGATGGCGGGAATACAATAAAGGCGCGATTATGGAAAAAAAAATGATATAAAAAACTGGAGGGCGTTGAGATAGTCTTAATTGAGGATTTTTTTTTTCTGAAAAAAACAAACAAACAAACTAGGCAGCCGCCTAGAGCCTCCGATTGATTTTTTAGAGAAGAAATAGTGAAACATGTGAGGTTTTAAATAAATTGTTTTATTTTATTTTTTAACTGTTTATTTATTTTATTTTTAATTTCATTTGGGGCCACCAAATCCACTTCGCTTAGGACCTCAAACTATCAAAGGCCGGCCCTGACACAACCCTCTATACTTCCCCACCCACCCATAGGTCAAAGGTCACATGCTTTCACCTCGAAATACCCGCCTCAAGCAATCTGTGAAATCCCTTTGCTTCTTCTTCCCAACCCAAGTGCACGAGTCACGGTGGAGTCTTAATGATGTTTCTGAAAGCTCAAGTCTTACAACAAAAGCAAACGACAACCCTGGAAAAGATGTTGTTCATAGATTTTATTGTTTTTATTCAATCTCTAATTAACTCTTTCTCTTCGTAATTATTTCAACATCCTGTTTTGATTAAGCATCAATAGCTTTGTCGTTTGTTATCAGAAAATGTTTTATCTGGCATAGAATTAAAGGAGAATGCATGCTCTTTTTATGTAACACAAAATAAAGTTTATAAAATTAAACAATGGTATCGTCAATTAGGAGAGAAAGAGTTAAG